>NW_024081325.1:1056196-1057213 GCF_003009895.1 Hyaena hyaena
CAAGAAACATTAAAGGGGAATGTTTCAGTGCAGGGGAGAGACCAAAAGTGACAGTAGGAAGGTAGGAAACACAAAAACCCTCAAGATGAATGTTTTTGTAGACAAATTTCAGTCAAGGACCTCACACGATAAAAGGATGTAACATATCAATTATGGCACCATCTACATGGAGAAGAGAGGAGTACTGTTTGGGTTCAAACTGCTGATCACCAACTTAATATATACTAAATTATACTTAATATATACTATTAAGTATATACCAACTGCTATATACAAAACATGTTATATACAAACCTAATGGGGACAAAAGATTTTTTTAAAAACCTCAATAATAAATATGCAAAGAATAAAGAGAGAAATACTAAATAACCTCCCCCCTCCCCCGCAAAAAAGCATCAAACCATGAAAGGGAGAAACACAAGAAATGATTAGAGAAACTCTTCAGAAACAACTGCAAAACAGGTAATACAATGTCAATAAATGCATATCTATCAAAAATTACTTTGAATGTGTGAGTGGTGTAATTGCTCTAATCAAAAGACACAGGGTGACAAAATTAATAAATCAAGACTCATTTCTATGCTGCCTGCGAAAGAATCATTTTGGACCAAAACACAACGGCAAATTGACAGTGAGACGATGTAGAATGTTTATTGTGCAAATGGATGTCAAAGGAAGCTGGAGTAGAAAAACTTGTAATGGACAAAGTAGACAAGAAAGCAAAGAATGTAATAACAGACAAAGAAGGACACTGTATAATAATAAAGGGGGCGATCCAACAAGAAGACATAACTTTCATGTTGTGGGGCTCACCAGTTGGGTGCATAAATATTACATGCCTCAACAAATTCAAAAAGATCGAAGTCACACCATGAATCTTTTCAGAACACAATGCGATGAAACTACAAGTCAACCACAAGAAAAAATCACAACCACAAGAAAAGAGCACACCTGCACGGAAGTGAAATTACATGCTAATAAACAATGAATGGGTCCACCAGGAAATAAGTGAAAAAG
>NW_024081326.1:0-13119 GCF_003009895.1 Hyaena hyaena
AAAAAAAAAAAAAAAAAAAAAAAAAAAAAAAAATAACGAGTTTGTATCTTATATTTCAAGGTAATTACTTTGAAAGACAATATTTATTGGATACATAAGTTCTTGTGTTACATCATTTATACCACATATTTAATCTATGACATTATTGTTTTACACTGTTAAACTAAGATTTTCATCCAATAGGAAATAAATCAGGAACAGGTGATTTTATTTAAAATCACCAAAAGTAGGGTCTCAGTCAGTTAAGCATCTGACTTTGGGTAAGGTCATGATCTCAGGGTTCGTGAAATCGAGCCCTGTGTTGGGCTTTGGGCTGACAGCTCAGAGCCTGAAGCCTACTGCATTTTCTGTCTCCCTCTCTCTCTGTTCCTCCACTGCTCACATTCTGTCTCTGTCTCTCTGCCTCTCTCAAAAATAAATAAACATTAAAATTTTTTTAAATAAAATCACCAAAAGTATTTTTAAAATAGCGGTTTTAAAATCCATCAGAATCCATTGTTCAGTTTTGCAACCGATATCAAAGGCCTTAAAACTAGACACATATTATTGGCTTTAGCCATTTAATTTTTTCAAATTGGAAATGATATAAAAACTGCCTATAAATTTGTTATTTTTAATAGCATAAATTGTTTTAACTAGTTTAACTTCCTAGTACTAGTGGATTATTATACAAAATACATATCATATTATTATATGATGGAATACCATTTCCTTGTTAAAATTAGTTAATAATTAACGAGGGTACATGACCTGGAGATGATAAGAATATATTAAATAAGGAAAGAAAGTATCTATTAATGGTGCAATATATTCCAAATTGTTTAAATAATAATTGAATTATTGAACACACACTATATATGCCAGGCTTTGCATGTATTTATTTCATTAGATTCTCACAACTCAAAGGGCTTTATATTACCCTCCCATCTTATAGATGAAGAAACAGGTTTAGAGCAGTTATAGAAGTTTCTCAAAAACACATAGTTTACCAATGCAGAACTAAGGTTTGAACCCAGAAAGTCTGGCTTCAGAAGACAGGCTTATACATCTACAATAACATATACGTAGAGAAAAAAAATTTTTCAAAAAAAAATTGCAGCAAAAGGATAACGAAAGTTATGTCTGAGGATTGAGATTACAGTTTGCTTTTTATAGTTCCCAAAAATTTTAAAGTATTTATTAAGTATACTCAGAAAATACAATGATTATTTGATAAGCTTTCAAATCCAGTAATTGCTTAATAAGCTTTTTACCCTAGTTTGATAGGCTACCAAATAAACCAGTGCTCTACTCAGCAACTACCGATAACATGAACCCTACAAAGTGTTACTCCTCTTCACTGAGAGATAAGAGCTTTCAAAAATCACAGCTCATGAAAATAGCTTCATGAATGGTATCTCCTATAAAGTCTGCCTTAAGCTCAATAATCTTACTACACAGACATTATAACATTAATGCATTGGAAGGAACTAAAAGTCATGAAGACTCGTCCTTTGTTTCATGAAATCAAGGAAAAGGAACAAAAAATCCAAAAACAGTTTAAAAACTAAATATATTCCACTGAATGAACTACTGTGCATCCAGTAAAAGAACCATAGAAATGTATAAATAGTGGTTTATAAAAAGATTTCCAGTATATAAAAAAATAAGAATAAGAACAACACAAAGAAAATTCTCAGATATTTTTAAGACTTTTAAAAAATATAAGTATACATGTATAAATAAATAGTATATGGCCTGAAGATACATTTTAGAAAACCTTATCCTGAGGTCATAACACATCCCTTCCAGGGAAGGGAGTGAAATTGAATTAGAAAGACAAGCTCAGGGGGAGAGTTTTCAGTTTTTACTGTGCATAGGACTTTTTTATTCCAAGTTTCAAAAATAATGTATTAAATGTATTTATATTATGCAATTCTGAAGAAATATAACAAATGTATATTCTTAAAATTGTCATCACTCACAGTCATCATACTTACCATAACTTATTTGTATTATTGTTTTATATATCTCAATAATATCCCCTTTATGTACCATGGTATGTATTTGTCCAGTAGAATTTTAGAAAAATCACAGGGAGAATTTGTTTAACCCCATAACTTTAATGGGAGCAAACCTGAATGTATATACCTTTGTTTTTGAAAATAAAGGAAAATTATTTTCCCATATGCAAATATTGTTGATTATTAACTTCTACCACAAAATGAATATATGGATTTAAACAATAAAAATAGGTAAAGGAAAGTAGACATAATTTATAATGGAAAACTTTCGTTATACTCTGTGTAGCAGGACAATTCAGACATTTTGATTATGAAGTTGCATGCATACCTACTAAATCCATTTGCCCCAGTGCAAAGTTATTCTATCATACATTTTCTTCTTTCAAAAGAAAAGAGAAAAAAAATCAAGTATATGATCCCCTTTTTTTTTTCTGAGAGAGAGAGAGAGACAGCGTGAGCAGGGGAGGGTCTCCAGGGTGAGCAGGGGAGACAGAGGGAGATACAGAATCTGAAACAGGCTCTAGGGTCTGAGCTAGTTGTCAGCACAGAGCCTGATGTGGTGCTCCAACCCATGGACCGTGAAATCATGACCTGAGCTGAAGTCAGACGCTAAACCGACTAAGCCACCCAGGTGCCCCGCCATTTTTCTTTTTGAAAAGCCCAAATTACTAATCATACTTTACAAAAGCATAAGAGACCTTAGAGTCAACACCACTGACTAATCAGGGGGAAAAATGTATTACAATGTATTTAATTTGCACTGAAGAACTTCCAGGTAAATTGAATATAATGATTTTATCCCCTTGCTTATTTTCTAAATTGCACAAATAATTATAAAAAATTTCATAAAATTTTAGTGAAAGAAGAAACTATATAGATGATTTAACAGATAAGAAACTTGAAGTCTAGAAGGCAATGATCTAAGAGTATAGAGATAAGTACTGTCAAAGCTTGGATTATAACAGAGATGGTCAATTTAACAGATTGTGTGTTAATAGATGAAGCATCATTGGAAATAAATTTTCAGGAAAAAACTATAGCCTATTAAAAGATCATAGATGACTTGGATATAATAGCATACTGAGGTTATTTGTGGCAAAAACAAAACATTTGACTAAGTCATCTATTTAATATTCTTAAATCCTAAAATGTATGATTGTCAACATATATTCAGTCCTGTTAAATAAGTACATATTGTAAATTCTACTGCAAATATATTTTAAGGAGATTAATAGTTCAAAAGATGTGGCTCTACAATGATACCTGACCAAAAGAGTTTCTTCTCCAAACTATCTTACAATAAATTAAACATGAATTTCATGGAGAATATTCTAATGTTGCTGGTTAAACTGTTTTTCTGAGTGTTCTTGTTTTTGTATGTGAGTATGATGGCGATATGTTTGAAGCTTGAGAACGTCTTTTAAAACATTGGTTAATTTTATGTTCAGTGGTCACTATTATATTTTCAGTTCGTGGCTTAACACAAATCTTGCCTACAATATTTAAAATGGGAATGTTTGTTTCTATAGAGATATGATAATATATGATAGAACAATTCTGCGTTTATGGTAATATTGAAATAAAGAATCTCAAAGTCCAGTGGCAAACAGTGCAAGGTTCAATATTTCTGTTCAATAAATACTTGATCAAATTCTAAATTTAATAATTACCTTAAGTTACAGATCGAAAAGAAATTAATTAGCTTGATATCACCAAAGTCATTTTAGAGAACATAG
Source organism: Hyaena hyaena (assembly GCF_003009895.1). Taxonomy (NCBI): domain Eukaryota; kingdom Metazoa; phylum Chordata; class Mammalia; order Carnivora; family Hyaenidae; genus Hyaena; species Hyaena hyaena. The sequence continues at coordinate 3,740 of NW_024081326.1, forward strand.
GGTTATTTTTCACTTTTTGAGGACCTTCCATAGTTTCCAGAGTGGCTCCATCAGTTTGTTTTCCCACCATAAGTGCATGACGGTTCCTTTTTCTACACAACGTTGCTAACACCTGTTGTTTTGTGGTGATGTTGATTTTAGCTATTCTGATAGGTGTGAGGTAATACCTCATTGTAGTTTTGATTTGGATTTCCCTGACAAGTGATGATGAACACCTTTTTATGTGTCTGCTGACCATCTGTATGTCTTCTTTGGAGAAATGTCCATTCATGTCTTCTGTCCATGTTTAATTGGATTATCCATTTTTGGGGTGTTGAGTATTGGGGATACAAGAGCAAATGATGCATACCAAAACCCCTCCCGTCACTGAGTTCACATTGTAGTAAGGTAGATAGACATAGACAAGATAGAAAGATTACAGAGTACATTAGATAATGATGAATACTCAAGAGGAAATTCAGCATGCTTATTTCCAGCTACCTTCTTGAACCATGGAGAGTGCAGCACTTCTTAGTCACAGGCTTTGTTTGTTTGCTTACTTAATAATGTAATGATTTTGTTCTAAACCTTTCCATTTCTGGGCTGATTTGAGCTGTCATTTCTTGACCTTTTCTGCTCATTTATATTCCTATTGTAGCTTAATCAGGAACTTGCATTATCCAGGTTCCCAAAGCCTGGCAGGAGACTAAGAGAGTGCTTTTATTTATTTATTTATTTTTTACAAATAGTTTATTGTCAAATTAGTTTCCACATAACACTCAGTGCTCATCCCCAAAGTGCCCTCCCTCATGCCCATCCCCCCCGCCCCCCCACATCCATCAGTCCTCAGTTTTTGTCAGCATTCAAGAGTCTCTCATGGTTTGCCTCTCTCCCTTTCCCCCACCATTTCCGCCCTTCCATGTGTAGCAACATGGGAGGAACAAGGGGGAGAAGAAGAGAGTGCTTTTAAATCTCTCTTTCATATAAATTTACTACCACTCCCCTAATTGTACTCATACACTTCCTTGCCCTTTTGAAGAACTCAGTAAATGGTCAGGAATGTTAAGATACAGTCTGCCCTGGATACCCCACTGAACTTGCCAAGAAAATTCAGGCTGAGAAAGTCAAATTATACAATGGCCTCACCCCATCAATTAAACATTATGCTTTGCCCATTTACTGGGCCACCCACTGTGACACAGACCACATGCCACCATCCATAATTATTTAGATCCAATAAACAGAAACTTCCCACTACTATAGAGGATGGATGTGGGATCCTATAGAGACAACATTCAGGGTAAAAGAAACACTGTAGAGTTTGTGGTTAAAAACAAGTAAATAGCAAAACTGAAGTGTAAATAGGTATAATCCATTATTGATTAACTTGTGATCTCACTGAGAAAAGGAGACTATCTGCAATACCTTAACTCATTTCATGTCTGACAAACATATTTTTTTCTTCTGACTCTTAGGAATCAGGAAAAATCCCAGATACTGAGTCAATAAGACACAGTGTCCTTTCTTCCAGGAGTTCATGGAAGGATACAGATGCCTAAGTGAAAAACTGCAATGTCCTATCATAAGCACAATGGCAGGGGATAAATAGGGACCTACAGGACCTCAGAGAAGGAACCTAAACTAATTAAAAAGAAGGCTGAAGAGGGAGAGACAGATCATGCAGAAAAGATTTCCCGGAATTTCCTTGTACCCAAGCTGTGTTATCCAGATGAAAAAAGGAAAAAATCCAAGGAAGAAATGAAACCATGTGGTACTCAGAACTACACTGTTGAGCAGGAGTAAATTGGACATAAAGAATAGTGAAAAATAAGCCTGAGGCAGATGCAGGGACCAGATTCTAAAAGCCTAGACTTTATTCCATAGGTAATACCTAACACATTTATGTGTTTTTAGAAAAAGAGTAACTTGCTCAAATTTGCAGAGGATAGAAAACATGGATTTAGAGACTATTGGTTTAATTCCGGAAGAACGTATTAAAGAACATCAGGACTTAGCAATTAATTGATATGGGAGTAAGAAAAGGAAGTCAAATAAAACCGTCACGATTCAAGCTTCCATAGTGACTGGGTGGGGGGGATGGGTGGTCTCAGGCAGAGGGTCTGTTTTCGGACCAGGAGGACTTGCAGGCAGCTGTAAACACAGTCTTTGAGTTTCATGTCACCCTTTTATAAACATCCACCCCTTTCAAGGCCATCCAATCTTCATTTCAAACAAATTGCTTTAGGTTACCAAACTCAATGATTTAGATACAAATGTTCAGACTCAAATGCAGGAAACACAATGGAATATACCCTGATTTCCCTTAGAGAAGGTTCTATAAAGACTTCCATTACAAATGGACTTTTTCAGAATGAAATCTGGCCATTTGTAGCAATGTGGATGGAACTCTAGGGTGTTAAGGCTAAGTGAAAGAAGTCAGGCAGAGCAGGACAGATACCATATGTTTTCACTCATAAGTGGGACGGGAGAAACTTAACAGAGGACCGTGGGGGAGGGGAAAGGGAGAAAATAGTTGGGGAGAGGGAGGGAGGCAAACCATGAGAGTCTTTTGAATACTGAGAACAAACTGAGGGCTGATGGGGGAGGGGGAGGGGGGAGGGGTGATGGGCATGGAGGATGAGCACTGGGTGTTATATGGTAACAAACTTGACAACAAACTATAAAAGAAAAAAAAGACAAATGAACTTTTTCTTTGCTCACTGTATAGAACAGAAGGGATGCTGGTACAATGAGTCAACTGGGCTTATAATTAGATAAATAATGATATTAGTAACTATGTACAATTAAAAAGAAGAAAGAGAGAATATATTATATGTTACCTTACTTATTCTCATGACAACTCATTAGACAGATATTATTTCCAATTTACAGATGGGGACAATGAACTTCATAAAGGTTAAATAAACAGGCCTACATGACATTGAAAATCAGTAGTAGAGGTCAGGACTTTTTAAAGAGGAAAAGAACTATTATTGATGAAAGGCTCAACTTACATCTAATCCTCACACTTTCTATTTGTTCATTCATTTAATCCCCTGTGGCAGGCATCACTGTTTTGATATTTTTATTAGATATTACAACAGAAATTGGCATGCTCTTGAAAGATGTGTTTCAGAAATCTGTAAATATTTCACTCAAATTTTTTTTGTTTTTTAAACCAATTTTTAAAACTATAATAAACAACATGTACACACAAATCCCAAATTATAGTACATTAGAAAAAATCAGTATGTTAATGTTCACTGCCAGGTTAAATTTTTTTTTTTTTTTTACAAATAGTTTATTGTCAAATTAGTTTCCACATATATACTCAGTGCTCATCCCCACAAGTGTCCTCCTCCATGCCCATCCCCCCTCCCCCCCACATCCATCAGTCCTCAGTTTTTGTCAGCATTCAAGAGTCTCTCATGGTTTGCCTCTCTCCCTTTCCCCCACCATTTCCCCCCTTCTTCCCCCCCTTGTTCCTCCTTGACGGAGGAACAGGTTAAATTATTTAGTGGCAAACCTCCAACCATAAGTTCTTTTCTAATATCTACTTGAAAAGTATACTGTGATTACAAAGTGTTATTTTTTAAAAAAGAAAGAAACTATCATGTTCAGCTACTTAACTGTGTGATTGGCAATTTTCTCCATATTGTGTAGCTAATATAATATAAATAAAAATTTGGACGCCATATTAGATTGTCATGTTCAACACAAAATCCGTCATTAGGACACTTAAATACATTATACTAAATGCACTTTAAGAACTGTATTTTACTAAAACATGGCTTCTACCTGCTATATAAATTGGGATTTCAGACAAAATTTCATTTAACAAGAAGAAATTCTGCCTACAACAAACTGCAACATAGGGTGCCTGGGTGGCTCAGTTGGTTAAGCGTCTGACTTCAGCTCACGTCCTGATCTCACGGTTCGTGGGTTCGAGCCCCGCATCGGGCTCTGTGCTGGCAGCCGGCCTGGAGCCTGTTTCTGATTCTGTTTCTCCCTGTCTCTTTGTCCCTCTCCTGCTCACACTGTCTCTCTCCCTCCCTCCCTCCCTCTCTCTCTCTCTCCCTCTCTCTCAGAAATAAAAAAAAAAGACATAAATTAAAAAAAAATAAAAACAAAAAAAATTTTTCAACAAATTTTGAAAACATGATATACAATATTTTCCTTGTGAGAAATGTTTCTGTTTGGTTAATCAATATGGCCTCAATTCCATACCAAGATGTGTAGTCCACTCTTGCGCAGTTAGGAATGCTCCCAAAGGCAGACTATCTACTCTGAAAGCTAAAGACATTTTCTAATGCCTGAAGATGACTTCATTTACTGTTTCTTCTTTTTAATAAATTTTGTTTTTAGTGTTGCTCATCTCCACATAAATTATATAAAACTGAAGATTTTAATTCCAGTTGATTGTATGTTTATGATTTATAATTCCCCTTGGGCACAAGTTTAATAACTTTCTTATTTTCCTTAACATGTCACACTTGGAAAGATTTAAGAATCCAGTAGTTGCTGATAGAGTTTATATAGCAGATCACCAAAGGAAAATACTGCTATCTGAAAACAGACTTTTTCCCCTGACATTTGAAGAATTTCATGGCCAGACTTTTAAAAAAAATCAAATTAGGCACTTGCCATAGCATTTCAATCACTTTGTTCTTAATTGTCTCAGAAAGAGATTTTGATATTCAAGAATGTCAACACACACACACACACACACACACACACACACACAGAGTCATCTACTTCTGTGGATGAGAATATTCAGTTAAGCTAGCTAACATCCTAAGAAATCTGCTCCCCTTATAAAAGCTCTATACCAAGCAGTTATAGCAGATGGTAATGGTGGTCTGGCTGGCATATACTTTGAAGCTATCATGACTTTGAAATATTTTATGCAATATCTGTTATGACTCGAGATAAACCCTAGATTTCTCAAAGGCAGGAATCATTCTTTGCAAACCACAGAAAGACACAAAACAGTGGTCTGCATGTGGTGAGTGGGCATTGAACAAAGATGTGTTTATATGATTTATTTAAGACTGTTCACCTAACAGGGAAATCTTCTGAAGCCGGAGGCCTTCGGTATAGCCTAAAGTGAGCGTATCTTTGGCAGCCTAGCATTATTTCACCTTACTTTTAGCTTTAACAAATGTGAGCCTGCCCGTCTCTTTCAAAAACCTATTGTGGTCTTGCCAGGTAATACTCAAGCCACTTCAAAATCACAACCCAACAGACAGGCAGTCTTTCAGGAACTCACATTCTATTCCCTCATCCAGTCCTCTTTATGTTGTCCTGGTAGAGTGTCTGTCACGTCTTCTTAAAAAACAGTGGGATGGAGGATTGTGTAGCATTGATGTCAGAGCAGCTGTCTTCCCTTCAACTTCTAGCCTTGGTCACCTGGGTAGAGCAGAAAAGGCACTGAATTAGTCTGAGGTGAACCAAACTCTGTGCACAGGAAATACAGAAAAACTTAGGGAAGACTGGAATGTTCAGAAAAAAGAAAAAAGAACCATTCTGATGACATGGACAAAATACTCCTCTATTCTTTAGAGTAAACTATTGTTAACACCAGCCCTCTGGGGAGCTCTGCCTCTGGAACTTTGTACCCATTCCTTCAGTAAGGATGCACCACCGAGTGATGTGGGAAAATGGTGATGCCTCCTGTCTTTCCTGGGATCCTAAAAAAGAGACTCTCAGATGCTGAGGTGTGTATGCAGGAGGCTTAATTAAGGGTGTGTTCTCAGGAACAATGGTGGGGGAGCAGAGGAAGCAGGATTGAACAGAGAAGAAATACTGAGAGGTGGTTCTAACTGCAACCTTGCCGTTCATTCAAAAACTGTAAAATTTGGAAGTCCTCCAGAGGTGTTCTGACTGAGACAAGAGTCTGAGCCTTTGTACTGCCCAACAGTGATCAATCACTGGATGTGGACTGTTTCTGCAGAAGGGGCATGACCCTAGGCAAGGCAGCCTCCTTCATCAGGCAAGGCAGACTCCTCCATCAGAGAGCAGTCCTCAGGAAGGGATGTGGTCTTGAGTTATCAGCAGCCTACATTGCCAAACATTTAGGAATAAGTGCCTAGTTCCTAAAGGAGGCTCTGGGTGGCATGACATGGTGTCTCTACCCTACTTAGCCAGAGAAGTTAGCACAATCAGTAGAAATGATCAGGACTGATTCTGACCCTGGGACCAGCTGTCATTATATTTCACCCTGTGGTGAAAAAGTCCTAACCATATGCCAATCACTCCTCTATGTAGATTATTTTGTTTTCTCTTCTCAACTCTGTAGGTTTTATTGGTTTGCATGTGTACAGAAGCTGTGGCTTAGAAACATTAAATAACTTTCTCAAGGTAACACCACTTAGTGAGGGCACTAGCAGGGATTGAAAGTTAGAATTTTCTGAATCTGAAGTGTTTTGAACCAATCCATAGAATTCAGGATCATATTTTGTTAGGGTGGTTGTGTTTTCACTCCTGACCATGCCCCCAATATTTGAAGGCAAGTGGTAAAATGTATTTAGAAACAGGGAATTTACGTGGCTGAAAAGTTACTGAACCATACCCAACTGGATGCCCCAGCACACACTTTCCAAGCCAATGAAGGAGGAAGAGGACTTCATACTAGCCAAGTGAGCTGAATTGATACCATTGATCTAGGATTCTAACATCTGAATGAGTGGACCTAGAAGTGATGGACTGAAGCAAAAGTGCTGGTTGTAGGGTTTCCTCCAAAAATAGCATTTGCAAGACTCTTTCTTCAAACTTCCTTCCTTTGTGTCCTCTCCCCCACACCATAACCCAGCAGATCCACTGAAAGTCAGGAACTTGATTTGAAAGGTGTTCTAAGTAAGTCACAAAACCAGCTTCAGTTTGCTCTTTTCATTTGTCCCATTGTCTTTGCAGTTATTTCCTTTTTTGTCTCCTGACTTCTTCCCAGAATAACTACTATGTCTAGTTCAAAAGCATGTCAGAGCAGATATTTCTCATCTCAACTACACAGAGGTACTATGTAATTACAGAATGTACTGGAAGAACTTTGGAGGAAAACCAAGATGTTCACTTTATAAGAAAAAAATTAAACAGAAATAATCAAAACAGATTATTTTCAAAATGTTTTCAAGCCTGTGTTAACAGATTATTCTCCTGTTAACAATTACAATGCCACATCCCAGCAGGAATTTCCAGAATATTACATGTATATTGACAGTCTCAGTCCCTGACAATGAAGAACAGATTGGACCTGGACACTCTCTGCAAAACAGAGCAGAAGCAAATGGCTTCCCCTTTTCTTTTCTTTTTTTTCTTAAATAATCCCTACGTCCAATTTGGGGCTCAAACTCAAGACCCTGAGATCAAGAGTTGCATGCTCCATTAACTGAGTCAGCCAGGTGCCCCTGGCACCCCCTTTCTATTTTCTGCCCATTCCCACCAAGACAGGTGTATGCTATAAACAAACAGAATTACCAAACTGGACAAAATTTGTCCACTCTCAGGAAAAAAAATATGGAGAGGAGTTGAGAAATTATGTTTTTCTTTTCTTATCTAACTTAAATGAATAAATTCAATGTAAGAGGTGATGTACCCAGGCTAGAGCCAAAATACAGTAGAAATTAAATAAATATTTGTTGAATTCATTAATGCATATTACCTACTCCATCAAGCCCCTCTATTTCCTCTGGGAGAATTCATCCTTCCCTCTTTAGTGCTCTGACAACATTTTGTGCATTTTTATAACATTCCCGCAAACTGACTTTTATTATATTTAGTAAAAGTACACTGATCTTTCCTCTTGCCTTAAGAGCAGGAACTGGACCTCATTCAATCTGTAGCCTACATTTTGTCCTGCACAGAGCAGAACTCAATATCAATGTTTTATTGACTCTGATGACCTACCATTTTAGGGCCTATCAGTGGGATTGGCAGGTGTGCCAAAAAATTGCTGCTGGGGGCAATGGTGACACTTTATATCTTGACAAGAAAGGCGAATTCAATTCTGCTAGTGCCCATGACAATTTATTTAGCACCCCACAACACATTCGGTCTCATTCGACATTGCCGACCTCACCATGCCATTTGCAAGCAGCACAGAACTGTCAAGTTGGAATCCACGGGTTGCTCTGCTGATGATATGCTTGGATTGAAAGAAGAGAAGGAAAAGATCATTCAGGCTAAACCCAGACCCACTGCTGGCATAAAAATTGTGCTGCAGAGAGTTGCCAAAGCTTCTTAGTCCTGACCTTTGATGCAGGGACTTTGCTTCTTTGAGTAAATTTAGGAATGGTTGAATGACCATTCATTTCATGCCTCACTAAGTAATCTCTCTTATTTCTTTGTCGATCCCTTTGCACAGGAGAAGCAGCAATAGGCAGTGGTTATAGGGTGAATCCTGGAGCCAGATGACCTGGATTTGAATCCTGGCTCTACCATTTTCTATTTGTGCTCCCTTAGGAAGGTTATTTAACATATCCATGGTTCATTTCCTCTGCTAAAAAAAAAAAAAGGAGATAATAATAACATTTATACTATTTCCCAGGGCTGGTGTGAAAATTAAACCAATGAGTGCTTGAAAAGTACTTGGAATAACTTACAGGGCAGTGATTACCTAACAATGTCAGCTGCACAGAGGGCATTGCATATATCATGTTAAAGACTCTGGAGTTCACTTTAAGTGGATCAGTAAGACATTGGAGGGATTTAAGCAAGGGAGTGATGTGATATGATTTATTTCTTAAGTATCATTCTAACTGCTCTGAGAAGCTGGATTGGAGGAAAAGGAGTGGAAATAAGGAGATGATTTGGGACGCTCCCACAGTAGCACTGGGAAGAATGGATGATGACTTAGAGCAAGTGACAGTATGCTGTACTAGACTAAAGATAGACAAAGGGGGAAGGATGGGCTACATTGTGGGGTAGAGCAATGAGATGTGCTGATGGAGTACCTGTTGGAGGTGAGGGAATGTAATTAGTAGTAATTCTAGATTTCTGGGTTTAGTCATGGAGGCCTGGTGAAGTCATTTATGGAAACAGAAAATTAAAGGAGAGGGGGCAACTGGGTGACTTAGTCAGTTGAACTTCCGACTTTGACTCAGGTCATGATCTCACAGCTTCTGTGTTCAAGCTCCATGTCAAGCTCTGTGCTGAGAGCTCTGAGCCAGGAGCCTGCTTTGGATTCTCTCTCTCCCTCTGACCCTCCCCCACCTGTTCTCTCTCTCTCTCTCTCAAAAATAAACATTAAAAAAATTAAAATTAAAGGAGAAACACATTTTATTTTTTTATTTTTATTTTTTTACAAATAGTTTATTGTCAAATTTGTTTCCACATAACACTCAGTGCTCATCCCCACAAGTGTCCTCCTCCATGCCCATCCCCCCTCCCCCCCACATCCATCAGTC
>NW_024081326.1:13329-53518 GCF_003009895.1 Hyaena hyaena
ACCACATCTTCTTGATCCATTCATCTGTTGATGGACACTTAGGCTCTTTCCATGTTTTAGCTATTGTGGAGAGTGCTGCTATGAACATTGGGGTACATGTGCTCCTATGCCTCAGCATTTCTGTATCCCTTGGGTAAATTCCTAGCAGTGCTATTGCTGGGTCCTAGGGGAGTTCTATTGTTAGTTTCCTGAGGGACCTCCACACTGTTTTCCAGAGGGGCTGTACCAGTTTACATTCCCACCAACAGTGTAGGAGGGTGCCCGAGGAGAAACACATTTTAGAAGGGAAATCCAACTTTCCTTGAGAAGTTCTAGGTTTCAGGTGTCCATGAAAAATCCAAATGAAACTTTCAAATAGCCTGAACTTTAATCCTGAAAATTACATGAAATGTCAATAAGGAAATATAAGCTCGTATTGGCATAAAGATATCTAAAACCACACAAAAAGCTGATATGTGCTATGGCATTGGGGTTGACATGAAAGAGAAAGGAGGACAGAGTTCTAAATGACCCCAATATTTTCAAGTCTGAGAAAGAAGCATCACGTGAAGGTGACTGGAAAGAGTAACCAGGGAAATAGAAAGATACCTGGGGAGCATGGCGCCACAGAAATATAATGGGGAAAACATATCAAGAACAGTTAGGTGGTCAGTGGGTCAAACACACTGGGTGATCTAGTAAGATGAACACAAACAACTGTTGATGGATTTGGTGACATGGAGATCTTATTTGATGTTGGCAGGAATCTTTTTGGTGGAGTATTGGAAACTAAAAGGCAACTGGAAAAAAAAACATTTTAAAAAATTGGAAAGGAGTAAAAAAAGCAAGTGAAGAAATGGGCAGAACACATGAAGAGATGCTTTTCCAAAGAAGACATCCAGATGGCTAACAGACACATGAAAAGACACTCAACATCACTCATCAATAGGAAAAATACAAACCCAAATCACAGTGAGATACCACCTCACACCTGTCAGACTGGCTAAAATTAACAACTCAGAACACAACAGATATTGGCAAGGATGAGGAGAAAGGTGACTTTCTCTGCAAAAAGAAAAGACCTTTTTGCACTGTTGATGGGAATGCAAACTGGTGCAGTCACTCTAGAAAACAGTATGGAGGTTCCTCAAAAAATTAAAAATAGAACTACCCTATGACCCAGAAATTGCACTCTTAGGTATTTATCCAAAGGAAACAAAAATGCTGATTCAAAGGAGCACATACACCGCAATGTTTAAAGCAGCACTATCAACAATAGCCAAATTAGGAAAGAGCCCAAATGTCCATCAACTGATGAATGGATAAAGAAGTTGTGAAGTTGTGTTGTGTGTGTGTGTGTGTGTGTGTGTGTGTGTGTGTGATGGAATACTACTTGGCGATGAAAAAGAATTAAATCTTGCCATTTGCAACAATGTGGATAGAACTAGAGGGTATTGTGCTAAGCAAAAGAAGCCTGTCAGAGAAAAACAGATACCATAAGATTTAACTCATATGTGGAATTTTAGAAACTCAACAGATGAACATAGGGGAAGGGAATCAAAAATAAGATAAAAACAGAGAGGAAGGCAAACCATAAGAGAGGCTTAAATACAGAGAACAAACTGAGGGTGGCTGGCTGGAAGGGAGGGATGTGTTTAATAGGTGGTGGGCATTAGGAAGGACACTTGTTGGGATGAGCACTGGGTGTTATATGTAAGAGATGAATCACTGGGTTCTACTCCTGAAGACAACACTATGCTAAATAACTTGAATTTAAATTTTTATAAAAAGAAAAAAAAATTAAAGTAAGTGATGGTGAAGAAATGGAGAGACTTTTGGAGAAGTTTTATATTAAAGGGGAAGAGTGAAAGAGGGTGTGTTAAAGAGAAAGCTTTCGTTTCTGATGTTTGATCACTGACAGTTCTTTTTGTCCCAACTCTGTCCCTGTTCCTTTTGCTCCATATCTGAGGGAGTGGGTAAGAAAGCTCTCAACCTCTCTCCCTCGGTGCCTATGGGGAAATTCAACCCACACAAACCCCATCCAGCACTCAAGACCCCCAATCCCACCCCACAAAATCAATAAAAGCCAGTTACCCATCATGCTTTGCTCTTGCTTCACTGAGATCAAACCTGAGCCTTATCCTTGGGGAATCCTTTCGGTTTTTACTTTGTGAATAAGAAACATTATTTAATATCATATTGATGCCCATGTGTCATTCAATGCCAACATACGTATAATTTCCTAGGAGAGGCTGCCTAGCATCCAGCAGGGGATACTAAGTATCTCTATAAAATAGAGACAGAAGCAGAATGTGCAAGGGAAAATTGGGTATTCTGTTTCTATGGAAGTGGAACATGTTCTTATGCTGAATGGAAAAATCCAATTGAGACAATGAGATTAATTAAGTAGAAAGAGGGAGTAACGTAGGAGCAAAGCACATGAGCAGCAGAGAGGAAATGAGGATCCAGAAGACAAGGGCAGAGGCTGCCCACGAATAGCAAGACAGACACTTGCTGCACTGTCCCAGAAAAGAAGATGGGATCTCAATTCAAAAAGCCCATACCTGGCCCAAATAATGTTAATGAGAGCAGCAGCAATGTGGAGCAGAGCAGGGACTGATTGGGACTGTGGGGAGCTGGAGAGAAAATATGCTTCCACAGTATTCAAATACAAGATTTTACGAAGTGCATCCTGTCCATGGACCAGCCATTTATAAACCTGGGGCTGCACATATTTCTCCAGAATTGGTGATATTCCCCTTTGATCCCCTTGCCATCTCCTTCCCATGAAAACATGAAAGAGATCAGAAGACAAGAGCTATGCATCTTCAGGATGGTTGTCTAGATTCCCACAGCCATCTCCCTGGCTGTGCTTTTATCTTCATCCTGAGAAGGATGTGTTACTAAGATAGTGTGGGAATCTCTGTTACATCTGCAAATAACAAGTATTTCAATTTTCATTTCTTTCTCTTTTATTTCTTTAGTTTTTTCCCCAAACTGTTTGAACAGTTGTCTAGATATCTAGAGACAAACAGTTATTGACTCCTGATACATATTTTTCCTTGAGATTCATGAACTACATGTTCAAACTAGGAAACAATTCATAATTCCCCTGGGAACCAGCGAGCTGAATAGAAATGAGCATATTTCCACAGAAATGGACTCATTACTCTACCAATATTGCATAAGGCTTTATGAATAATCGTTATAAGACAAAGAGATCTTATAGGAAGAAAGCTTTTGCATTTATTTTAGATTACATTTTGCACTGAAAACAATGTAGCCACTACTGTTTAATTTGCCTTGGTGTTAAATTTGCTATTTTCTTTCTGCTCAGAACATGTGCAGTCTAAAATTTGAAAATATTAAAGAAATTGAAAAAATATATTAGTATGAAATCTACTTGCAATATAAAATAAATAGTTATTATATATTTCAAATATAATTTCTGGATTTTTTTTTACTCTAAAATGTAATCTAAATAAGAACAGAATAAATTTGGGGCTGAAGAAAACGGACTTCTTCCCGTCTGCTATGTGGTAAATATTAGGCTTGGTACATTGACTGCTTTACCTGATTTGAAGTGAGTATTATCTGCATAGATGAGAAAAATGAAGTCCGAAGAGTTTAAATAATTTGTTCAAAGTTAAAAAGGAGAAAATGGCAAAGCCGCAATGTAAAAACAGGCTTAATTTTGAAATTTCTTCTGTCACTATTTCCCCACATAGAGGTTAAAAAGAAGGTGAAGGATTTCCATTAAACTCAAAAACTCATAACATCAAGTGATTTTAGACGTTTGACATTTGATGATTGACAATGACAGAGTTTTATCCTTTTAAATCACTGGAATTTGATGTGGCTAATATTCAGGTAGAAGTCATGAATCTTTAAATGTGGTGATTAATCAACATTTCCTTCCTCTAATCTAATCACTGCATTTTTATTTGCATGGTCAGAAAGTAGTTGCAAAAAAAGGGGGGGGGCAGTTGGAGGTTGTAGAAATTCCTGAGTATAGTTCTCCTTGAATAGACAGTATTGTCTACTCTCCAGATTGGCACACCCAGGGTGTAACAGTATAGAGATTAGAGCCCTCTAGGAAGTCAATCTGAAAAGACTCTGGAAGTGCAGCTTGTTTGGTGAATTGGTCCAATATCTTTAAATAAATCACAAAATAACACAAACTCACACTATTATTTTGAAGGGACATTTACATCTGTGCTGCAGTGACTGATAAACAATGAAATGTCACCATGGTCCTTGAATCTATCTTTCACTGACCATACAGCATTGAACTGCTTCTGACCCCAGGAGTTTAACACTGAAAGGTTTTATGGTTCTAATTTAATGAGGTGAGTTTCATGCTTGTTGCTGCTGTTGTTTGTTTTGTAGGGAAGATTTTTGCTTTGTTTTGCCTTCTACCAAGTTTTACGGCGGCTGTTTCTTATTTAGATAATTCAGAATGTAGATAATTCAGAATTCTTACAAAACAGATAAGCTGGGTTATATTGCAGTAACAAATAACCCCCACATCTCAGCGGCATAACACAGCAAACATGTATTTTTCCTTCATGTTGCATGTCCACTGCAGATTGTCGATGGGCCCTGATGGAACAGCCACCAGCCTAGAGCCTGACTGTCAGTCATCTTGACAGAGGAAATCAACATGGCTAATCACAGACCAGATCTCCAGGCTTTGCCCCAGACCTCATTACTTCTCAGTTTATTGACCAGGTCATGTGACCATGGCCAACTTCAAAGGACTAGAGAAGTTCCATCCTGATGTGTAAACAGGAGAACCAGAAACATTTAGTAGAAAGCAGTAACTTCACAATCATTTCTTTTCCCTAAATCTTTGTGTTACCAGACAGAAAGACAATAAAGACAGGATATCAGAAGTTAAGAATTCAATCTGTAAATTCAAGAAATTTAAAAAAAATTAAAAGCTCACTTAAGTTGATGTAAGAATGATGTAAGTTAGGCCCTGACTTAAGAATAGAATTTGTTTACAAATGAAAGGAAGGGAGAACATTCATTTGAGAATGGATCATTGGAAACTTCAAATGGATTGTTACACAGAACCAAGAATATACATGGTGGTTGTGTCCTTGTATGGATGCACAAAGTTTTCCTTAATCCTTCTGTAAAAGAAAATTAGAACTACAGATACCATTGGCCTTGGGTTTAGGGCTCTAAGAGCAGGAAATATTATAGTTAAAATTAAAACTAAAAGGAGGTAGAAAAGCAAAAGCTTCCATTCCTGTCTTTGAAACACAGGCCTGACTCTAGGCAACATTTTTAATAGAAAAGATTAACTTTGGTAACTACCCCTGGGCCACCAGATACCACTGTCCTCACACTGTTATCATGACACAGAGCTCTCTACCCAGAACTGCTGTGCCAAAATCCAAAAATTATTTTTCCTTCATCCAGTACCAATTCCCTCTATTTTAGTACCCTGGCCTTAGTCAGCCATCAAGTTAAAAGGTATGGTTTAGTGGAAAGAGAACATAGTAACCTTCAGGGCATATGTGTTCTAGTCACACTTCTAGAATATACTCCCTAGGTTACAATTTTGTTTTATGCTATGAGTTTTAGTTTATTGATCCACAATATATAAAAGAAAATATATAAGTAAAAGCTGCCACAGATTCAAGTAAGATAATAGGAATGTCTTATTTTTAAATTCCAAAGGTGATATAGAGCTGTAAGGTGTGGTTATCATAATTATTACCTTTACAATTATTATACAGTAAGCAATCTGATTAAAACAATGTATACTAATATTTTTAAATTGACCCTTATGTAACCCAAACTGAAATACTTGCGTTTCAAAAGTGAGCATTTATTATCCCAACCAGTGAGGTTCTTGAAAGCAGAGTCTGTTTTTTCCACCTGTCAATCGTACACATAGCGTATACTCAATAAATGTTGCATTGCTCCTAAGAACAAAGAGGGAGTGGCATGAAAGCTAAGGGCACAGCCTATGAAACAGAAAGCAAGAAAACCATCCTGAAAAGGAGTAAAGGACTAGGCATAATGGAAAGTGCGTGAAGATCAGGTGTCACAGAGTTGGTGGAGTGTCCGTGTCTTTAGAAACCTTGGAAGACAGGAATAGGAAGACAGACTTTGTACAGCAGGCATCAGCACAGAAATGTTCCAACACGCAGCCATAGCAATTAAATAAAGGCCACAGAGGCTGATGTCCAAAGTAATGTCCCAAAGTAATGAACCTGTCAAGACGGTAGTTTCAGCCATTCCTTAGTAAACAATTGTCAAGTTCCTAAATAACAAAGGTTCTAATATTCTTGTATGAGTACACTTTCCCTTTCATCCTTCCACTTGCCTCTTTCCTAGTTTAACAGGTACTTTTACACAGTTCCCTGTACAGCTTAAAATTCAAGGAGCTACTATGTTGGCCGTGTACTTTGCTCAGGGATGTTTTAGATAGACACAATTTACATATGCACAGAATAAATTAGTGGGAACTTTCAATAAAGTGTTTGATGGGTAGCAAAGGACATATAAAAAAGTGTGAGTGTAACTTTTGCCAATCAAGGACAGGATTAATCACCAGCAATATGGACATCCTAACTAGACAGTTTGATTAATATGGCAGAAATAGGATTCTTCGTAGTCAGTTCTTCAGTTGCCTTGCCCTCCGTGTAAACAATAAGACCTCCTCATACAGAATTTTTCACTTGATTAGCCAGTACTAAGACACAGAGCCTCAGTGAGCTCCAGGAAGAGCCTTTCCTCTTAGAACAGAATTGATTTAAAGGGACTCCGCACCTCGCTCAAATTTGAGACCAAAACAGTGGAACTAGAGAGGAGCTATTTCTCTCAATTGATTTTTAAAGAACTATGTTTAGGACAGATTTAAGTCATACTCTAAGCCAAAGCATATCCCTGTGTACATAGATGTCCATAGCATATCTCACGCTAAGAAATTCTATGATGTGGGTCTTATATTTTCTCATCGAATCTTATCTGACGACATTTTCTCATGGATTTACATTATTTCTGTAATGGGCCTCTATGTCACTTATTTAGAAATCAGAATTTTGGAGAAAGAATATGGTGTGATCTCATATCAGTCACTTCAAATCAGCACATAACCCAGCAAAAAGCACTTTTTAAGGTAAATTTCAGGCCATTCCAGCTGAGTAATAAAGAATGATGATCTCAACACCTAACTTCTAATTATCTCCCTAGAAAATAAGGTTAGAGAATTTATAACTAATAAAACCAAGTAGGAGGATGCATTTCTTGATTTTACAGTCCTCGTATTTGAAGAGGGAGCTAATCAAATACGAGCAAATTCAAGAGAGACGGTGGCTAAAACGGAAACGGAAGACAGCCCAGCTACTTACCTTTACATTATGAAGCCTAATCAGTGGCCCTCCCTCCATGCTATCCCAGCTGTCTACCCCAGCTCTGGTCTAAATGGACTTCCAATATCTTGTCTTATTTGAGTACTCTATGATTTAGAAAATCCACAGTGTAGGGACGCTCTGGTGGCTCAGTTGGTTAAGCATCTGATTTTTGGTTTCGGCTCAGGTCACGATCTCACGGTTTCTCAAGCTCCACGCCGGGCTCTTCAACGGCAGTGTGGACCCTGCTTGAAATTCTCTCACTCCCTTCTGCTCCCCACCCCCACCCCCGCCGTGTTGTCTCTGTCTCTCTCAAAATAAATAAATCAACTTAAAAAAAAAAAAGAAAATCCACCATGTGGCAGATAATATTGCCTAAAAATTCTGCCACAGCAATATTTCCATAGTTCCACATTCTCTTCCAGAATGTCCCCACTGCCCAGTAAAAGGTGGGGGTCTATTTTCCATCCCCTTAACTGACTTGATCAAAAAAATGGACAATAATATTGCATGGCTTTTGATGGTAACTCATAAAAGATGATATGGCCTTTGTGAAGCTGTCTCTTAGAATGCTTGCCCTTAAACCTGGCCGCCATGTTGTGAGGAAGCCCAAATGAGTTCTCACAGAGAAGCTCATATGGAGAGAACCTAAAACCTCTGACCAACAATCACATGAGTGAACCTAGAAACAGATTCTCCAGCCTCAGTTGAAACTTCAGAGGACTGCAGATCCATTTGACATCTTGACTGCAAACTCATGAGAGAGCCTGAGTCAGAACCACCCATCAAAATACTTATTATTTTAAGCCATCACATTTTAGAGTAATTTGTTATGTAGCAATCTGTAAATAATACATATTCTTATTAGGGATATGTGAATGAAGACAATGACCTTTTGATGATACACAAGACCAGAAAGAAGACATGAAAGGGAAAGCCCCAGAGAAGGTGGTGAAGGATAAATAAAGTAATAATAATAATAATAATAATAATAATAAACAGTAACCAGAGAAGGAGAGGATTTGTGGTTTTCATGGCAATTTTATTTTATTTTATTTTTTTTAATATTTATTTCTAGGAGAGAGAGAGAGAGACAGCGTGAGCAGGGGAGGGTCAGAGAGAGAGGGAGTCACAGACTCTGAAACAGACTCCAGACTCTGAGCTGGCAGTCAGCACAGAGCCCGACTCAGGGCTCGAACCCACGAACCGCGAGATCATGACCTAAGCGAAAGTCGGACGCTTAACTGACTAAGCCACCCAGGCGCCCCTCATGGCAACTTTAAATAACTTGAGGAGCTGGAGGCCATTAAATTCATACCCAGTTACCTGTGACTGCTTAAAACTCTTCAATCCAATGTCCAGGGACCCTGCTTCCTGAAACTCTCCAGAAGAGACCAATGTGCAATGTGCAAGGGAAACAAGAAAGTACCCTGCCTTTTCAAGTATCATAAGTGAGGCAAAGGCCATTCAAAAATTGGAATCTTTGCAGCATGAAACAATTCAGTCTTCATACTTAAGACAATTCTATTTTGTCCTATTAATTGACTTATATGAAAACCTTATGACATGAATGCCAGAAAAAGTGCAGAAGTGACCTCATCTTTGTCTCAAATGCTCTCAGGATCTCTGGAAAAGGGGAACATGTCAATGGAGGCAATTCTCTGTGCAGGCACTGACCTTCATCAAATCACAGCAATGATTTTTGTGACATCGTGGAGACCATTATGAATAACAAGCAACTTCTGAGTGAAAAAAAAGAAATGGTGATATCATATATTGGGCTTTCTTAAGAAATCCTTAAGATCATTATATTTCAGAATTCAGAACTTGGTTTTAAAAAGGTAATCTATATTGTTACAGCCTCCCAAAGTCAACAATAGTAATACTTCACAGAAAAAATGAATGACTATTAATACTAAAGGAAGGGTAAGTACCCTCAAATCTGTTCAGGTCAATTTTTTTTCCAAGTAAGTTTTATCACCAAACTTAAGAAAAATATTTTGGCGTTCAGAGCCTTTGGGATTTTAAAATTGTAGATAAGAGATTATGGACTATCATGATAAAAATATCTACTATTTGGAGACTTAGTTGTGCCAGTGTTATTAATTTTATTTGATCCTTCTATCTACCCTGTGGAAATGATAAAATTTAGAACCACAGTGGTTAAGTAACATTCCTAAGTGCATAGGACTAAGAAGTAGGCAGATTTGGAATTCTATCTTGAGCCAGATTCAAATCCCCTGCCGTTAGCCATTCTACTGTACTGCAAAAAAGGGAAGTTTTGTTGGATTTTTTCCCTCCTTTTTTGGTGTGTGTAGGGGGAGGGAGTCTTTTAATTAGAAGTAGTAACAATGTTAAAGAATTTTGAGGAAATTACTTGTAATTTACCATCCTGACATCAGCTATCAACTTTTAAAAAATCTAGTTACAGGTCTTACATCAGGATAAGTCCCCCAAGAATAGCTACTGAAAGCAGTAATTTTACTCAAGTTAGAAATGTAGGCAGGGGTAAGGAAGGTGACCATGATTCAGGAATGAGAAAAAAGAGTAATGAGAAAAAAGAAAAAAGATTTCTCCCACTCTTTTGGAATGATGAACACGTTGAAAAGAGTAGATAGTGATAGAGCCCTTAAAAAAACAAAAAAGATTTCCTTTGCAAACACTAAGGATGATTTCATGTAGAAATGTAGGTTCTCTGGATGACATAGGGAGAGAACCTCTTAAACATTATACCAAAGGATCAAGTAGCAAAGAACGGGGACAAGATTTCAAAGCAGAGGGTTCCTGGGAGGAGCACAGTGCCAAAGTGACTCCAGTTGCAGGACTTCAACAAAGTTGGTCACTGTGGGAAGTTATGCACCACAGAGCTGCATGGGGTAACATGTATTAATGATTTCTATCCAAGAAGCCTCTTTCTAAATCATTGTCTTAGGACTGCTGATAAGGAGAGAATACCTGGGCTGGCCTACATAGCTCATTGTCACAAGAGCTGGGGAGGTCCCCAAAGTGAAATGTATTATTCCTTTTCAATTCCAGCTCTGCAACAAACCAACTCATAATAGCAACATCTTTGACACAAATTCTACCCAGGCATGAGACTTAAAAACACCTTACACATATGCATTACATAACAAGTATATTAGGATAAGATCAATTTACACCTTAAACCAAGGCTTCCCAAAGAAAAACATTGTGTGGGTAGTATTTCAATACATGGTGCTAAAAGTAATGAATACATTAGCTTAAGCACAGAAATTATGACACCACTAACCAAGAAGATAAATTAACATTCTGAACACAAAAGCATGATCAAACTGTCATAGTTTGCCCAGATCAGCTACTTCCATATACAGGAGCAGGACCAAGATCAGCAACCAGCTGCAAATATTAGGAAGGGCCTTGTAGGGCCTTACAAATGCATGAGTCAGGGGTAGAGTCACAGGTAATTGTAGATAATAGCATTCTTTTAATTTAAATAAAACTGTTGCACCTCATGTCAGCACATAAGAGTATGAGTGGTGTTTGAGCCTCTCTATAAGATAAAGATGTTTGAAATTCATATCTGTTTAGAGAAAATGAAATCTAGTTGAATTTGCTTACAGGCACTAATGCCTTTAAACAAGGCAGAGTATCTGACTTGAAACAAATTCGTACTGAAAGATAAAAACAAGTGCCTCACTCATGCATTTGCTGATTATTTCTTACCTTCTGGAGACATTAGCTGCAATAAGTCTATAGCTCTGACATTATAATTTCCTGGAGATAATAAATGTGACGCTTCTGACACAATATCATCAAATGCCTCATTCCCAGCAATGCCTGGAATAGAGTTCCACACTTAAAAAAGACTGTGATTTTAGGGCTAATAAGCAGACATGAAATCTCCCATTTGTCCCTTCACAAGGACAACCTATTGAACATATAAAGTATAGATTTTCACTCAGAATTTGGACTATGGATCATGAAGTAGTAGTATTTCCCTTCTGGAGTTCAATTACTCAAATCCTTCTTGTTTACCTTTTTATCTACTTGGTAAACTCCTGTTTCTGACATGCAGTCTTAATGTCCTCTCCTTTTTGAGGTCTTTCTGGACTGTGTCTTGGAGCATGTAGTTCTCTTCCTCCTGGCCCCATGGAATTCCTTATTTCTGTTATGAGTTCTCTTTTTACATGTTGTCCTTCCTTTATTAAAGTCTGGTCTTGTCAAGGACATCGTATATGCTCTCCTCATCATTTCTGCAGGTAAATGATGCCTGGCATATATTAAGTTTTCAAAGAAGTCTGTTATGTGATGGATATATGACAGAGGGCATAACTGATAACCTTCTCTGTACCTAGCCCTGGGCTAGGCATTTTTGCTGTATTGTCTCATTTGCTGTCCCCTTAAATATTGTAGGTAATTCCCATTTTGTGATGATGGAAATCAGGCACAAGGAAATTATTGCTGACTTTCCTGATTCCACATAGATATTAAATGATGGAAAGTGAATTAAGCCAAGGTTATCTGCCACCAAGCTTTTTCTACCACAGCAGCAGACAGTAGGCATATTTGCAAAGGGCCTTCAGCGGGATTACTCAGTGGTCATGCTATTTTACTTCCATGGAACTGATGGAATGGTGTAAGAACCAAATGAATAATACGGATTGAGTAAAAGTGAGTAGAATTTGTGGTAATCTGGTTCAAATAAAAACCTCCTAAAGGATGCAACTACAGGCATCTCAGTGGCTACAAATTAAATTCAAAATTTATGCAGTCTAGATCAGGAATAGTTTATAGATGTTCATCATCTCTCATTTTGTTCACATTATATGCAACACCATATTTGTGGCTTCTATTCTTTCTGTCTCTCCACTTTAAAAATTAACACTGACTTTAGAGGAGGGAACACTGTTTTACACTAACTAAATTGCATCCTCCCAAACACACCAGAGTCACCAACAGAGAGGAACAGCTCAAGGTGTGTTTGTTGGGGAAGATGCATTGGCCAGTATGTGCAAGCAAAAAACAGTCGATTTATCTACATGTCATGTTTATTTCATAGCATAGCAATCTATCCTGACTTGAACTAGATGATGTCTGAAATTCTTCTCCCCATGCTTGCACTTCTGTTTTTCTTGAGAACCTATATCTAGAGACTGTCCTCCTTACATATCATCTCTAATTCTTACAACAGTCCTATAAGATGTGTTTCTGTGATGCTTGTTTGAAATGAGTATGCTAAGGCTCAGGGGTATAAATTAATAGGTCACTCACAAAGTAAACAGTATGGCCAGGTCATTAACCAAAGGCCATGGGACTCCACACCTCATGCAACATCCATGAAAGCCACAGCTCCTTGTGAACCTATATGGAAAATAGTTAACCACTGATAAGCAAAAAGTATGGAAAACTTTGCTATTATAATCTTAACAAAAGAAACAACTGCTAGTACCTTAGGTATTTGAGAGTTATTTTCCAGATAGAGACAGTGATTACGGGTGGAAAATCTCAGATATGAGGAGGAGGCTGGGAGAGAAAGCACCTGTGAGATCCAGGGCCTGTCATTTCAAATTGACATCAAAGTTAATTGCTACTCATAACAATTCTAGCATTATTTGAGTGAAGTTTAGAACAAAATCTTGCTAATCACAAAAATTTTAATTAATTCCAATAATCCCAGGTCAACCTGGTCCACAGAGATAATTCTATGGAAACCAAATTTTTGGCCTGATCTATGAAACATACATCTCTGATGCAAATATGCATTGAAAGCAATGAAGGAAAAACACATTTTACAGAAAAGTGATATACTAAAAACAAGCTAAAAAGTTTAAAGTAACAAAATTTTAAGCAAAATGATGTCTGCTTACATAAAAGTTTGTTGCTAAGCAACCACATCAATGGAATATTTCAATTATGATTTTGAAGTTCTCAAGCTCCCCTTAGCAGTAACAAAAATAGACATTTCATGGCTAATGAAATCATCTTCTTATAAAATATGGAAACTTGAGACTAATTTTCTGAAACAATGTGTCCTAAAAACATGGCAACATATTAATATTAAAACATAGGACTTGGTGACTAGAATCTGTTATTTTCCATTGCACATTGATATTTTTCACCAAAAACAAGTTCTTGTGTAGTCTACTGTGTTTCTTAAAATTCAGTAAAATAATTGGATATATATCTCCTTTTTGAAATCATACCTATAGGCATTAAGCAAGTGAGTGATGAGGCACTTATATAACCTCCAGAGCTTCATGTTTCTCTTTAAAGCACAAATTCTTCATCTTTAGTTTTAAGATCC
The DNA here is from genome assembly GCF_003009895.1 of Hyaena hyaena. NCBI lineage: Eukaryota > Metazoa > Chordata > Mammalia > Carnivora > Hyaenidae > Hyaena > Hyaena hyaena. Next base: position 26,965 of record NW_024081326.1, read on the forward strand.
ACCCTTTTTTAATAAAATGGGAATAAATTAGGATTCCTTGCTATTAATTACCTGTTATAAACTATGAAATCATGTTTGTATTTGGATGTATGTGTTTCCTTCTTTTACTGCCTCCAATTGGGATCTGGCCATCATTACGAAATAGTAGAGTCTGGGCTTAGGAATGCCATGTAAAGCTGTCCAGTACATTTCTACTTGCTTCAGCCAGGCTACACCCAAAACAGTCCCTAACAAATTATTGTTACTTCTCTCCTTAAAATTGTCTTTAAAAGTGGGTACAATGTCATATTCCTATAGCCAGTTTCAGAAGCAAATATTTCATTTAAATTTCAAAACGATAGTAATGTTATATCCATCTTAGCTTGAGATTCCCCAGGAACAGATCTTGGAGGAAAGATTCCAGTGCAGGTAGTTAATGTTGAAGATGATCCTACCAAGCACAGGTAGAAAAGTTGAGGGAGGGAGGTAGAGGATAGAAGGGAGCCTATGAAGATGTAATATCAAGCAAATTAGTGCTTCAGGTAACTTGAACTTAATTCTGTTAGAAAGCTCTGGACAATGAGGAGGAATATACGCCTTGTGGGAGGAGCAAAGTCTCTAATTCCCTAGGACTTCAAGTGAGTCAGTGCAAAGGAAGACCTCAGCTGAAGAGATGGAAGTGGTGGCAGTTGGATTTCAGGCCAAGGTGTACTGAAATGCTGGGACATCATTGGACACTAGGTAGAGTTAATGCTTCTGGGAATATCTATTAGCCAATAGCCAATGGGATTTAGAAAATAGATACATCAGCTTCCTTGCCAGTCATGTGGAATAACCCTAAGCCATGTGGTATCATTGATGTCCAAAGTTCGGGGCTCCATATGTCCACACTTATAACCTGTTTGATGTTGCACATCTGGGATTCTTCCTCTTCTTTGCCTCACTTCCTCTCTTAATTATCATATACCAGATAAACTACCTGCATTCACTATCATCATCTCAGGGTTTGCTTCTGGGGAAAATCAACCTAAGATTTTGGAAAAGTATTTTAACTTCTGACCAGAATTTTTGCAAAGTAACAACAATTTTGTAGCAGAGAGAGTTAATAAAGGACAAGATTGATTTCTATTACCAGAATAAAAATCAGATTTATCTTTTCTTCTATTTTATTTCCCTAAAACCCACTTCCTCAATTAGCTATCCTACTTTTCTACTGTGTAACTCTTATCTCACTGAATATCCAAATTTGACAATTGGACAGTAGCATATTAAAGTCATTTTCTTGATATCTCCAAAAGATAACTGTACTAATCTCAGAACCCATCAATAGTGCTGTAATCATCACATCTTGGCTTCTCCAGGAAATTCATACCAAGTGCTAAGAGATAGCTCTCTCTCTACTACAATTTCACCATATGCACTGCTGCCAAATCAATGCTTTAGTGCATAGTGGTAATTATATCACTTTCAAGCTCAAAAACATTTGGTGGTACCGTGATTCCTACAGAAATAAATAAAATCATCTTAACCTGAAATTCAAAGCTTTCCAAAATTAAACTCCACCTTACATAATCAAAATTAGCTTTCCAATGGCAAGTCCCCTAGTGGACTCAATACACAGCTTTTAGGTATAAGTTATAGAAGGGTTTTAGGGTCACTAACCATCCCAGTTTGCCTATAAGTGACTGTCCCAATTTTAACACTGAAAGATCCATGTCCCGGGAAACCCAAACTAGGACACTTGGTCACCCTAGGTGTAACAGTACATTGCTAAGGTGTGCTTATTTTTCATAGTACCAAGAAACATCTATGCTCAAATAAGTTAATGGCCCTGTCTTGAACAACATGCAGTTGAAAGATGGAATTTACGTGCCAAAACACATAGTGGAAGTGGAGGGAATGCATGTAAATTATGAGTTATAAAAGGAGCATTTTGCCTTATTATGCTTCTAAATAAGAATCTTAGCACTGTCTTCATTTTCCCCCAAATCTCTTTCTGCTTTTATCTGATATTTCATTAAACTAAACTACCTTCACCCCCAATAATCCTCAAAGCCCCAACAATTCTGAGCTTCAACCATTTGTTCATGCTGTTCCCCCCGACCTAAAATGTCACACATACCATTCACTCCATCAACTGCTATCACATGGAATCCATCCTTCAAGGCTTACTCAAATGCTGCTACTTTCACAAAGTTACACCTGTATTTCCTGTCCCCATTCCCAGATTTGTTTTATCCTTCATTTAAGCCTTCACCCCATTTTGTTCCTTTTCTTTGGCACTTGGAGGAATTTCAATATTTTAATGTATGCTGTGCTATACAACCACATTCTGGAACATTATCATATATTCACAGTTTCTCTGTGAGGCCCCTGCACAAAGCAGAGATTGTTATACATGAAGAAGCTGAGAAAAATAGAGGATTAGGTAGTTATCTGAGCTTGGAACTAGTGAATGATTGAATTGGAATACAAGCCATAAACTTTGAAATCAATGTCTATATATTGCTTCTTACATTTTATGAGCTTAACCAACCCACTAAACTTCAAATCACTTGAGCAATCAGAAACCATATCTTAGTCATCATTGTACTTTGATAGCAACACTTGAGTAGAAATTTTAACCATGATATTCAAACTCCTCCCTTAAATAAACCATATTTGTTGGTGCTTATTGCTGTAAATATATTTGGGGCAGGGTGGGGTTGGGGGGAGGATAGTCCTTACTTGGATTTCTTGTAATTAAGTACCATATCTATTCTTTAATATGCCTCTATGCCAAGGATACAGGGTTGTTGTTGTTTTTTTAACATTTACTTATTATTGAGAAACAGAGAGAAAGAGAGAGAGAGAGAGAGCAGGAGCATGAGAGGGGCAGAGAGAAGGGGAGACACAGAATCCAAAGCAGGCTCCAGGCTCTGAGCTGTCAGCACAGAGCCTGATGCGGGGCCTGAACCCACAAACTACAAGATCATCACCTGACCTGAAGTCAGACACTTAACCAACTAAGCCACCTAGTCACCCCAAAGATATAGTTTTAAGAACAGCTATGAGGTGGAGCTAATCATCATAAAGCTTACCTCTCCCCTCTTCATTACTTACAATGACATCATTTTCTAATGCAGTGTTCCTCCAATTGTGATCTGTAAATCATCTGCAGTAGAACCCTCCAGGGGCTTTGTTAAAAATGCAGATCCTTATACCTTAACTCAGATTTATTGATTCAGAAAGAAAACCAGGATATGTGGTTCAAAAATGATGATCCTTATGGTTCAAATTTAAACTGAATTAAAAAATTAAAGTTTACCTCTTAAGCCTGGAATACAGAATCCTGGTAAATATAAAGAAATTAGTTTCTACTGGAAACTTCTACTCCTGTCTTTCTTGCTTTTAGAAGAAATTTCTTTTAGAAATTCTGACTCCAATTTCCACCATGCTTATGACAGCCTCTCTATTTTTCCACATCTTCCAATCCCACTCATTCCTAGAAGCCTAATTCAAATCCCTGCTCCTTTGACATCATCCCTTCTTTGAGCCATTACCATTATGGGTACTGTCACTGCTCAGTTGGGGCACCATGGATCAAGCAATTAGCATATGCCACCTTATACACGCTAAGCAGCTCATATACACCATCTCTTTAAATGCTCACCAAAACCTTATGGGATAAGTTCTATTATTATCTCCACTCATAAGATGTTAAAACTTGAATCAAAGAGGTCTAATGACTTGTTCTGGGTAGCACCATCTGTAAGGGACAGCATCAGGACACAGACCTAGGGTCCACATCTTTAGTAACTACATTATCGCCCCTGCCCTTAGTACAGTGTCTCCAGCATGATAGGCACCTGTTATTGTGGCTATTGATGGTGTCAGTCCTTTGGGTGAGCAATGAAGCAAACTGAATCATTCTTACCAAAAATGATAAAATCTAAATGAAACCAGTTCTTCAAACTGTCTTACTGGATTGTCTTACCTGGTTGAAAGAGAGAAGGTTCATGAAGAGCCAAATGGTTTCTTTTACTTCCAGTGACAGAATGGTCCACTCTACAAACAAAAATGCCATAATACTGAAGATACTGAATATGCACTTTATTAGTCAAGAAATAACAACAATGATGATAATAGCAGTGATGGATAACTAACATGAGTGTGGTGGTCACTATATGCCAGACTTGATAATTAGCATCTTTGTTAATTGCCTAATTTAATTCTTTTGATAATCCTAACAAGCTGACAATATTACTATAATTCCATTGTATAGATTAGAGAACCTAGGCTCAAAGAAATTAAATAGTCTGGAAAAGGCAACGTAGCTAGCTATGTAGACTTAAACCTTGATGTGCCTAACTCGCAGACTCAATCTCATTATTCTCTGCTTCATTATGAAAGTTTCCTACTAGAAAATAATTTTGGGGGGACCTGCATATGTCAGTTGGTTAAGTGTCCAACTTTGGCTCAGGTCATGATTTCATAGCTCGTGAATTTGAATCTTGTGTCAGGCTCTGTGCTGACAGCTCAGAGCCTGGAGCCTGTTTCAGATTCTGTGTCTCCATCTCTGCCCTCTGCCTCAAAAATAAATAAACATTTAAAAAAAAGAAAAGAAAAGAATTTTGGACTGATGACTAGAAATTATTTTTAAAAATTTCATGTACTAGAGAATAAGCTCATTCAGCTCATAAGTGACGACCAGACTACAAGACTTATTTTTGGATATTAGAGGAAGACTGGAAAATTGGTTTTCTTGTCATATCAATGAAAATACATAGCTACCAGCTTTGTTTGGCATATAAACTCATGTATTTTATTAAAAATCAACTTTATATGGCTATAAAATCATGTTGGCACTGGTTTAGAAAAATAAACTAAATTTCAGGTTTTTCTCAAAATAGTTGATATTTGTCTATCAAGAATTATTTCCTCTAAATACGACAAAGCAGCTGTGCACACAAAATTTCCCAGTGGAAGAAAACTTTCTCAAAGAGTAACTAACAAAATAGAAAAAAGAAAATTCTCAGATAAAGCAAACATTCTATTGGTTTGCTTTTACCTTCACTGTGTATCATAGAAGGAGGGTTTAGGTAGGAGACTAGAAAATATTAGAAGATGGGACTGATTTTACTTGATATTCCTTTGCAGAACCTTTGTTCTCAGTTGCCTCCTCTGCTGCCCTTTCTACCTCAGGGAGCAGGAGACCACAGAACCCATCCTTGGCATCAAACATAAGTGATGGAAACCTCAAGACCTTTTGAATTTGCTTAGCATGAAAAACTTCCTAGATATACCTCTGCAAAGTTAAGACAATGTTATGGTTAAGCCACATCCATCACATCCTAAAACTCTCTTTTGGGAGACGGTAGCATCTTCTCATCTAGAAATTGAGCATAAACATTTCCATTTCTATGGGAAGCCTATAAAAAAAAATAAGTCAAGTTAGTAAATGGCACGTAAAAGTTTTCCAATATTCTAAAGTGTTACATACACTGTACTCTTCCCATCTATCACCTTGATAAAGCTTTTTATTACCGGGTACATGAGGAAAGTTGTTTTGTGTGACTGATTAAAACTATATTTTCCCTGGCTAAGGAATTTTATAAGCTGTCTCCAGGTGGGATAATGGATCACATTCGTTAATCCACTCATTTCAGGCGGAAGCTTCAAATGGCGCTTCCTAATTTTAATACACTTCATAAATTTGCTGTGCTCTCAAAACCTTCTGCCTCAAATGTGCTTGTTTCTTACTCAACCTAGTTTGCTTCTTCAACATGAATTGTATGCCATTCCTCCCTCTGAATAATTTTTCCTCTGCTTGTCAAAGAACCATCTCCATCAGAGCTCTCCCAAATAGGTTCTTCACTTGACATCTCATGTTCCATTATTTTTACCCTCATTTTCAGTGAAAGTATCCTACTCCAATTCATCTCTGTTCATTCCCTCTATTTGCCTTTAGTTACCTTTGTAAATGTATTTATTATTTATAAAAATTCAGGGAAGATATATCTTCAGAAATGCATGGCATAAAAGATGTTAAAACATAATCAAACTTCACTTTTTTCTTTTTCAGAAAAGTCAAGGGCTCAAGTATTATTCTGCACATAAAAGCTGTTGAGTTTTTGGACAGTTTCTTAAGATTTCTCTAGTATATAAATATACATAAGGGCAAGACAGGGGAGGCAGAAGCACCCTTGTTGTCTCTCTAAGGGAAGATAATAAGCTTGGGGTTAGATTTCTGTTGAATGATCAGAGACAAAGTGACTTGCTATCCATCTACAAATTGAAGTGCCCTCCCAAGACTTCAATGTGGTGTTTACTTTGGGGCAAAAATGTAAAATTACGTTTATTTCCTTCTCAAAGTTTTTTAAGTTATACATGAATCTGGAAGCCTAGCCAGAATTTATAAGTATCTAGACAAAGCCAAAATACTGAAGGAATAAAACAAACCAACTCATTTTAAGCATTACTCATCATGTTTTAACCCAGTATTGGTTTGAACTTAGAGCTGCACCTATTAAAAAGCTCAGCTTGCCTCTTCTCATATCCCACCAGTTGTCTGGCCCTGTAATTGACTCTCAAGGGCTAACCATTGGGGTCACTAACATGATTTTCTACTCTAGTTGCCCATTAGAATCATCTGGAGGGGCGCCTGGATGGCTCAGTCAGTTGAGCGTCCAAATTCAGCTCAGGTCATGATCTCACATGATCTCTGTGCTGACAGCTCAGAGCCTGGAGCCTGCTTCAGATTCTGTGTCTCCCTCTCTCTCTGCCCCTCCTCCCTCACGCTCTGTCACTCTCTCTCCCCTTCTCAAAAATAAATAAACTTTTAAAATTTTTTAAAAATAGAATCAACTGGAGAAGTCAAAAAATAAAAAAACTACTGTGTCTAGACCTCCCCAAAACAATTAAATTAAAATATCTGGGAGAGCTAAATGGTAATAGGTGTTTTTTAAAATATCCCCACTTGACAAAGACACACCCTATCCCTCTTCACACACTAATAGAAGGTTTGGTCAATTGATTCTTTGAACCTGAAAATTCAAGGTTGGACATTCTCAATAAGTAAAGCCCCTTTTATTCAGGAGAAAGAATGGAAGTGCTATTGGACTATACAAGACAAGCTTGAGGGGAAAAGACACAAGACCTCAACTCTAAAGAGCCACCTTACATGAAACCTAATCACCTACCTGTGCCTTCCGGGAAAAATACAAGCAGTTATCTTTCAAAAGGACCTTGCCTAATTTGAATTATTTATAATTAACTAGAGGTTCTTGAATATTGTCAGTTAATAAAAACTAATAACTGCTTTTAAAATATGAACAAATTATTGAATATCTGCTGTGATATTTTAATGTTATTTTTGTTAAATACTCAAAATAAATTGCACATGATAGGTAATAGTTAAGGAAACAAAAATATCAGAGAAAATGAGTAAATTATACCAAATCATATGGATTTAAAAATCTAGATTTATGTACCCTGAAGGCATGTCCAGTTTCCCACACTTTTCCTACCTTGCAGATATTTTTAACCTCGTCAGAGGAAGTACCAATCACAGAGCTCTTTTGGACTTAACTCTAAAGAAGAAAGGAAAGGAGAGGAAAGGAGAGGAAAGGAGAGGAAAAGAAAGGAAAGGAAAGGAAAGGAAAGGAAAGGAAAGGAAAGGAAAGGAAAGGAAAGGAAGAAGGGAAGGGAAGGGAGGGGAAGAGGAAGGAAGGAAGGAAGGAAGGAAGGAAGGAAGGAAGGAAGGAAGGAAGGAAAAGAAAAAAAGGAAGAAAAAAGAAAGAAAGAAAAAGAGAGAAAGGGAGGAAAGGAGGAAGGGAAGAAGGGAAAAGAGAGGAGAGGAGAGCAGAGCAGAGGAGAGGAGAGGAGAGGGGAGGGGAGGAGAGGGGAGGGGAGGGAAGAAAGTAAAAAGAAACAAAACTAATTGGACATGTGGAAACTACAGGACATCTGAGCCAAACTGACTATATTATCCTGTAGTCTGTGACAGAAGGGAAGAAAATTAAGGTAGAGTTTGACATATGCCAGAGACTTTAGGAACACAGATTTTAAAATATGAAAGAAAGAAAAAAGGAGAATCAGGATGTCTTCACTGGAGGATGCACAAAGACAGTTGAATAACTCATGAAGATAGACTAGAAGCAAAATCTGACTATAAGCATTAAATAATCTCAATGCCATAGAAAACATATCCCAAGAATTGAAATTTGGAGAGATCTCTCTGAGCACAAATTAATCTAACAAGAAGGGGTGGCGGTAATGGAAGAAAAAACACAAAACGAGGTAAAGAGAGGAAGTTGTGTGACTCTCTAACAGTGCCATGTGGCCCAGAAGGCTCATTAACAACCAGTTATTCACTCAGTAAATATTTATTATAGACTTTCAGGTGACAGCCATTGTGCCAGGCACTAGACATACAGTGTTCGACACACTGACATAGACCCTGTTCTCAGGGGGCTCATAGCCTCCTGACACTGATTAACATAACTAAGCCTACACATAACTATATAACTATCAGTTGTGATAAATACCATGAAGAAAAAAATCACAGGAAACATAGCACAATAAGGCCATGATGTACAAAGTGGTCTCAGGAGACGATTTCCTGAAGCACAGTTAACGTGTGTGTGTGTTTGAAAAGGATCTTGAAGACTGAGAACAACACATTAGAAGGCTCCTAAATGGGAAATCTACAGTCTGTTGAAAAAACTAAAGTGCTAGCCATGGCAGGAAGATGGAGAGCCAGTAAGAGGTAGGCAAATGCTAGATCATATAAAGCCTACTAGGCCATGAGACAGAATTGGGTGTTTCTCTACTGAGGTGACTTAAAAAGAAAAGTCACATGACCAGGTGTGCATTTTTAAAACTCATGCAGGCTTCAATATGGTGAACATAAATGGAAACAAAGTAGAAGGAAGGAAATCAGTTGTAATATGGTCGTGGTAGTCCAGGCAGGAGATGATGGAAGCTTGGACTGTGATGAGGCAGTGTCATTGGAGCAGTATGAACAGACTGAGACAGTTCAGAAACCAAATCACCACCTCCCAGTGGCTTAGTGATGGAATTGATGAGGCAGGTGAGAGAAAGGTTAATCAATGATCTATCTGGAAATAGACTTACACTATCTTTTTCTTTTCAGGGAGAGAACAGGTAGAGGATTCTTATGACTTTTAAGTCTCTTTTGTTCCATAACAGTCCCTCTCTTTTTTTGCCTGTCATTTATATGTTGATAAACTGCTTCATTCAGCCTATGGAGTGTCTCATATTTTGCATGTGACTAATTACTTCCTTGTGTTTTGTTTACTTTCTTCCTACCCCCACTGGGTTTCCTATAAAATGGTAGCTCTACAAACTCCATTGATTCTGGTTCTAATTAGTTTTTCCTTTTGGATTACTTGATGGATTATGCTGTATACTGCTGGTTACATCACATTCTGTGAAATAACATGTCAGAGCACTTCAGTGATGCTGAGATTAACCTGGGAGTGTAAATGGGGTCACCATGGTCCTCCCATTATGATGTTCCTTTCACCTTTTTAATGGTTTTAACATGCACCAGTGGTGGTCACCTCAATCCCCTAAACACTCACTTAGATGAAAGAATAAAAACACAGAGGTATTTTAGCAAAATATGACTTGGACTCTATCACTCAGGATGTTTTAGTTTTCCCCCAGTTGCTCTGGGTACACCTTCTCAATGACTCCTATAATTCTCCTGACTCAAAATGCAAACACCACACACCTATCTTTTGTCTTTTTCTTTTCTCTCTACACGATCTCTTTTCAGTAAATTGTATTCATGTCTTGCAAACCTTTATCCACTCCATGACAAAGTCTCACAAAACCCTAACTTTAGCCTCAATCTGAGTGGCAATTTTCAGTTGCCAACTAGTCCCTCACTCCACCATAAATCACACTTGTCACCTTTAATTTCCAAATCATTCTCAGAACCCTGTCTTTCTGCCAAGAATATCATGATTCTCTCAGTCACCATTGATGACTCCTCCTCCCCCCTCCCTCACTATCTACATCAATAAGTTGACAACTCTGTGCAATCTTCCTCCCACATATTATTATTTTTCTCTCTCCAAATTGCTGCCACCCCTCTGGGACAAGGTATTATCTAATGCCTAAACTATTATAAACAGCTTCCCAAGGGCTGTCTCATCTTCTGGGTTCTGCCCTGTGCAAATCACCCTGAACCTAGGGCTAGAAAATGCTCTCCTAGATGCAGCTAGAGTCCCATAATTCCCCAGTTCAAATATCTTCACTTGCTGCCCATGAGCAACCAAGGAAATACAAGCTGTTCATGCCACAGTCGGTTTGTTTCTCCTGCCTCTACAGATTTTGTTCCACTCAGGCCTGCACTGCTGGACTACTGATCCCAGAGTCTCTTCCCAGAATTCGTGCCTATAACCAAATCTCTCCTTCCTGATGCTCAAACCATCCTCGATTATCGGCAACCTGCTCGTTCTTCTTTTTCTTCACTGGCTGATACATATATACGTATTGACAATGATTTAAATCACCAAGGTATTGAGACACCTGGGTGGCTCAGTCAGTTAAGCATCTGACTTCAGCTCATGGTGCGGGAGTTCAACCCCACCATGGGCTCTGTGCTGACAGCTCAAAGCCTGGAGCCTGCTTTGGATTCTGTGTGTCCCTCTTTCTCTCTGTCCCTCCTCCCTTCAAAAATATAAATAAAAATGCAAGTCACCAAGATATTTTTTTTGTAACAAGTCCCCCTTCCCTTCTCTAACTCTACTACCATAAGGGAATAATGTATTATGCCTCTATCATAGTTGTTTACCTTATATAAAAATAGATGTACCCTTCCTGCCCGCCTGCTTGAACTAGAATGTCAGTCTTCTGCCCTTGGACTGGGATTTACACCACCAGCTCCATTCATTCTCTGACTTTCAGACTCAGACTGCAGTCACACCACTGGCTTTCCTGGGTCTCCAGCTTGCAGACTCAGAGGGTAGAATTTCTCATGCCCCATGACTGCTCATTGTTCTGGGCACTTTTAGCATTTTTAAATATGAAAAGTATATAATTATGGCCCTAAAAATGGATAGAAGGAAATACATGAACTTAGTCAGCAAATTTAAACAGAAATCATGTGCTTACATATAATCTTGATGGTTCTCATCATCCAATAACAATTATTTTCATATTGTTTCAATGTACAGAACTGAAACATCATCAGATTTCTATTTTGAATTCCATCAGTTAAATGAACATTAGGGTCAAATTCTATGTCCATCCCTTTTAATTACTAGTATTTTTAAAGGTTGCAGAGTAGCCTCAGCCATTTTCTTTATTTATTTATCTATTTATTTATTTTTCATTTTATTTTAAATTGAAAACCAAAGTTTCTAACCAAAGTTAGTTTTTTATTAGACAATGTGCTTTTGACAGCTTAAACTGAAATGTAAACGTGTGGAAAAAAAAGACTATTTCTCTCCTTTTCTAAGTCCATCTTTAAGTAACCAGTGTTATTGATTTGGCAAATACCTATTTGAATTTAACTCAAATTTATATAAATATACAAAAATATACACAGCTCTACTTTTTTGTATGCTTCTTTTTAGAGACAGAGAGAGAACACATGAGTGGGGCAGGAGCAAAGGGAGAGAGAGAAACTTAAGCAAGCTGGATGCCTGGCACAGAGCCCAACTTGGGACTCAATCCCATGACGTGAGATCATGACCAGAGCCAAAATGAAGAGTAGGTCGTTTAACCAACTGAACCACCCACACACCTCTCTTCTATTTATTTTTTTAATGGTGCTTTAATAACTTAAAATAAGTTTAAGTTCAATAGAAGAAGAGTTCATATTTTACTAAGATATAACTGAAACACAACATTTTATAAACTTCAGGTGTACAATATAATGACCTGACATTCCTACAGACTGGAAAATGATCACCACACTAAGTCTAGTCAACATCCATCACCACACACAGCCACAGAATCTCTTTTTCTCATGATGAGAACTTCAAGATTTACCCTCTTAGTAACTTTCAAATATACAATACAATGTTATTACTATAGTCACTGTGCTATACATTATATAGTCATGACTTATTTATTTTATTAGCAGGCATTATTTTAATCATAGTATAATATCACACCATAATATTCCATATTTCTATAATATACTCCACCATTATTAATAACTACTAGTTGCTTCAGGGGTGCCTGGGTGGCTTAGTCGGTTGGGCGTCCGACTTTCGCTTAGGTCATGATCTCGCGGTTCGTGGGTTCGAGCCCCGCGTCGGGCTCTGTGCTGACTGCCAGCTCAGAGCCTGGAGCCTGTTTCAGTCTGTGACTCCCTCTCTCTCTGACCCTCCCCTGCTCACGCTGTCTCTCTCTCTCTCCTAGGAATAAATAAAACATTAAAAAAAAATAACTACTAGTTGTTTCAATGAATTTGATAATTGTTCATGAATAAATCAACATTATTTTATATATGCACAAGATATACATTTTATGTACAAAAAATAGAATTACAAGATATACATCTGATGAATAACTTGGATTATAAAGAGACCATATTATATATATAATGCATACATATATATTATTCTACATCTAGCATTTCTCATATAATTTATATAGAATCCTTTCACCTCAGTATATATAGAGATCTGCTTCATTCATATTAATAACAACCTTGTATTCTGTAATATAAATTGTCCTTAATTTATTCTTCCATTCTCATAGATGAGCATTCAGTTTATTCCCCTTTTTAAAACTGTTACACACCAGGCTGAAGTAAATATCTCTGTAAATAAACCTTTATAACTTATTACTTTTTCAAATCCATTCCCAGAAATGGATTCCTGGGTCAAATAGCATGCACAATTTAAATTCTAATAAAGGACAGCTAGATTACTTTCCAAAAGTAATAATGTACTCTTATGCCAACAGTATATGAACGGAAGTATTTATTTCTCCACATCTTTTCTAATAGTAATGTGTTAATTTTTTTCATTTCAGTCAAGTTATTATCTGAAAATTGATATCTGTGAAGTTTAGCATTACATGCTCATTCTTTTGAAAAATGTTTTTAATGTTTATTTATTTTGAGAGAGAGAGAGAATTGGGGAGGAGCCGAAAGAGGGAGACAGAATCCCAAGTGAACTCCACAGTGATTACAGAAAGTCCAATATGGGTCTTGAATTCACCAATTGTGAGATCATGACTGAGCCAAAGTCAGCAGCTTAACAGACTGAGCCACCTACATTCCCCACATGACCATTCTTCAAGACCCCATCTGAAACACCACCTTCTTTATGAATCCTTTCTTTATTCTCTTATCTTAGATTCTCCCCTTCCTCTGAAACCTTTGTAGTGAGTGTTTTGTCCTTTTGTGGAACTTCTATACATACTTTGGCTGAGTTGAGTTTTCTTATTTTGTATCTCTGCCACATTGTAGCCTGAAAGGATAGGTCACATATCTTACCTATTTCTATAATCTCCATAGCATTAGCACAGTGGTGGTACATAGGAGGTTCTCTAACCTCTGCTTCATAGGATCCAGTTGATCAGTCAGAGAAATAGGAGTTCAAGGCTAGGAATTAAATGTGCACAACTCATGGAGAGTTCTCTTGGAGAAAATAGCAGGTGGCTTGCTGTATAATTCTTTCACTGACAAAACTATTGAACAGAACAGATATACCACATTCACTTGTCAACGCTTACTGCTTCAACATCCGAAGTAAGTGAAGCCACTCAACCAGAGTATGACAGTGTCACAGCGTTTAGAAGCCAGAACCCCAAGCAGAAGCAAACATAGCAAGCACAACATAGTAAGAAAAACACTATTTTTTTTTAATTTGAAGGTAGCTTATTTTAAGTCAACCCAGAGAGAATGCTTACCAGTGGGCAAAAGATAAAGAAAGATTATAGTTTCCCATATGTGAACAACTTATAGGCGGCAGAGCTAACATAGATTGTAAATGGTTAGCAGTGTATTGAGAGTTGCCTTGCACACATTATACCAACTCCTCCCCACACACACACCTCTTTGTGCAGTACATATTATTATAACCCACATGTCATATATGAGTAATTAACTTTCCCAAGGTTGTAGATTGTATGTATAAGGGGAGTCAGTTGAAGGCCCAAATCCATTTGAGTCTAGACTTCCTGTAATGTCCCACCTATAGAAGTACTAAAACAGAGACCAGAAAGGGGCATGTGGGTGGCTCAGTTGGTTAAGTGACTGACACCTGGTTTTGGCTCAGGGCATGATATCATGGTTCATGGCTTCAAGCCTCACACTGGGCTCCACACTGTCCGTGCTGAGCCTACTTGGGATTCTTTCTCTCTCTCCCAAAATAAATAAATAAACTTAAAAAAATAAAAAATAAAATAAAATAAAAACAGAGACTAGATGATTCTTTGTTAGTTCTACAGAAACCATAATTTCATTAAGGGAAATAATAGATGGATAACATCCAAACTTGTCCATAGAACTTATGCTATCACAAAAATTACAATCTCATTTGAGTCAAAAATTCACAAGAAAACCGCATACAGACACAAGCAGTGTCATACTTACCATTAATTCTAAAGAAAACAGAAAGACATTAAGATGACATAGGTTCACTTTTAAAATATATAAACCATGCAAATATAAAGGAATGAGTAACAAAACATATCTTCCAAGTACAAACAGCACAGTCACTTAAAACTGTGGTAAAGTTCAGTTTCTAAACATTTTCTTGACTGTCTACATTCAGTCTTCTGAACTTGAGCCATCTGTCATGTAATACAAGTGTTAAATGCCACATTAGCACTTCCTTGCTGGTTGCTCAGAGTTTCAACCAGCTCCTTTTACTTCCTCCGGCCTAATTCTCCTGTTTCCCAAAGTTATCAATGTCTTCTGTTCTCATGCACATTGATCTTTTGGTTTTCTCCCATCTCTTCCTTGAGACAACAAGACACTGATAGACAAGGTATCCAAATTCAATCCCCTCAACTGGATTGAACAGTGAAGGCACTTCTCTGGGTAGATAACTCTCATGAATGCTAGAGCCCAATCATGATATAGAAATTATAAAAATTGAAGTGTTTAAAAAGCTAACACTCAGGAAGATTCAAATTCAAATTTTCAAGCTTAGGATCCTAAGTAATATATTTAATCTACATGGTCTTCGGTTTTCTCTTTCTTGTCCAGATCAGGGTTTTTGTGAGGATTAAATTAGATGTTGCATACACAACCTACAATAAGTTCCCAATCAGTGGAAGGTAATGTTATAATAACTATTAGCAGAGTCAGCCACTTTTAGACAAAACTAAAAGTAAATGAAACCCAAAATAAACTTCTAAATCCCATGAATAGAAGTTTAAAAAATCATATTAAAAATTCCTTCATTATCTTCATGTCTAATTACAATAGGATTCAGCCCAGTTACTACAGGGGATGAGGAAATTGCTGATGGGCTCAGTTAGGTTCCAAATACACTGGCAGAAGGGAAGACTCTCACACTCTTACAGAGATGCTGGGATACTTGAAAAGCAAGACATTTTGTGGGGATGTTCAGAACATTAATACCCTTCTGCCAAGAAAGGAGAATGAGAGCAGAAACTTAAAAGGGGAAATCATATGGTGACATATCATAGGAGTGGACAGAATTTTGTTGAGTGCATATTGATAACAGAATATGGAAGAAATCTCCAAGAAGGAAGCATCATAGATAAACTCCTCCTTTTTTTCCCCCCTTCACAGACTTTAAATGCATATCAGTATTCCCCATCTCATCTTCATAATGGTACCACAATGATGCGCTTAAATTCTTAAGTGGTTCTTGCTGAAAGAGGTGATCAGCCATCAGCCATAAGCTGTATCAGATCAGAACACATGTGGCAGCCACCAGCCTACAACAAAATGGACCAGTGAGCTGCCTAATGAGCTACAATAAACATTGGTCCTCAAAGGGCAGGTGGGCCAGAAAGCCATCTCTGGATTTGAGATGCATATTACTGAGGCGGCAAAAAATGAGGAACCTCTTCACTAGTTCTCAGGAGGGGGGAAGAGGTGGTCTAAATTAGGAGATTAGGCAGCCCAGTGGAGAGTTTGAGAGGAATTCACAACTAGACAGAGCCAGAAGATGCAAAATGAAGTATGGAAAGATGAATTATTAATTTTTTAGAGCACAAATCTGTTTCCATTGGAAGTGGTTTTGACAGGCAAGACTAAATTATGTTCTTAGCTCCATTTAATATAATTCATTTAAATAGACCTTATATTACTGTATGGATGGACCAAAATGCACCAGAAAAGTTAAATCTTTCTGTATCTGCTTCTGTCATTGTAGTGCCATAGAATCATTTTTCTCTCTTTTAATGAAACTCCAGTTTATTGTAGTCTGGTTTCTTCTGAGCCCGGGGTTCCTGATTGAGGCTAATAACCAACTAATTGGTTTTAGGGCAATAATTTTAGAAGGGTCTCCAACTAAAAAATAGGTAGCACTTATTTGGTCTTTATCCTGTGAATTTATGCTATTGATATTTACATTTCTTTGGTTTCCTTTAAAGTAACTAAATTAGCCCACTTCCTTTATGCCACAGGTAAAGGAACATTTTAGTTCTCTGTGTTCTAACAAAACTCTACTTCCTCATCAATGGAAAGCCTAAATTATCAAAAGCAAGTGTTAACTTGCACTTTATTATTTTTTAGTTCAATTAGTCAACATTATAGAATAGGAGGAAGGGATGGAGGATGGACGGAGGAGGGAAGGAACACCCCAGTAAGCACTATGCTAAATGCTTTATAGCAAAATCCTTAATGTCTTCACAGGGATCCGAGGAGGTAGTTATTATGAGAAAATGGCCATTCAAGAAAGTTAATTATTTAGTCAGACAGCAAATATGTGCCTGTTCTAGATCCTAAAGTATAAATAGGGAAAGTCATTAAGTTGCTGTCTACTCAAGAAATACACACATCAATGAATGTTCCTTAACTTTGACTTTAGCTTAGAAAAAGTTCAATAAAGGAACACCGGGGTGGCTCATATCTTCAACTCTTGATTTAGGCTCAGTTCATGATCTGCACTGTCCATTCAAAGCCTGCTTGGAATTCTTTCTCTTCCTCTCTCTCTCTCTGCTTCTCTCTCTCAGAATAAATTAACTAAAATAAATTTAGGGGGGCCTGGGTAGCTCAGTCAGTTAAGCATCCAACTTGGCTCATGATCTCAGGCTATTGGGTTCAAGCTCCGTGTTGGGCTCTGTGCTGACAGCTCAGAGCCTGGAGCCTGCTTTGGATTCTGTGTGTCCCTCTCTCTCTGCCCTTTCCTTGCTCATGCTCTGTTCCTCTGTCCTTCAAAAAATAAATAAACGGTATTAAAAATTTCAATGCAGGGAGTACTAAAACAAGTCAGAGCTAAGGAGAAAACAAAAAAATATGGACACCACAGAGGGAAGATCTCAAGTAAATGGATAAGAAGACAAAAAGTTACAGAGAAATAAAGAGAGTTGAAAGCAGAAATCTACATGCCAAAAGAGAGAGAGAGCCACTGACAATTTGGGGTCATATCTTACAAATGGGGAAAGACAACCATAATTCTAATGGTCAGTGGTCTAAAATTGGCAAAGCCAAAGGGAATCTAAGGAGAATGAAAACTACATGTAATGTGGTGTCCCAGATGGGATTCAGAACAGAAAAAGGACATTAGAAAAAAACTAAGGAATTCTGAATAAAGTATGGACTTTAGTTAGTAATAATGCATTATTATTATTATCAATATTGTTCATTAACTGTGAAAAATGTACCATATTAATTAAGATGTTAATACCAGGGAAATCTGGAAGAGAGTATATGGGAACTCAGGACTATCCTCACAATTTTTCTTTAAACCCAAAAGTATTCTAAGACAAAGAGTATATTTTTTTAAAAGTCAACAGTCTAGAAAAGATTCATTTATGGTCACCTTGTCCCAAGAAAAATCCCAGAAAGCATAGACCCAAGACTTCCAACTCTACCTGCCATAAGAAAAAAAAATAAAGACCCTTATAGACAAATACTGGCACAAGTTTTGATCCACTGAAGTATATTTTTGATTCCACATATAAATAATCTACCAATTAAGAAATTAAGAGAACCATGTCTTTAAAAAATACACACATTTTCTTAAAGTTACCAAAAATTAAAAATTTAACCTTGCTTAATTTTATGAAGGTAGGAAATCAAACAACCTTCTGTTTATTTAAACAAATTACCTGGAAAATGCAATCTTAATGAGGTAATACTAATTAAGTGTCTCCTTAAGCATACTAAACTTCTGTACCTAGAGGAAGCCAAGAACATCAGACGAAAAGTAATTAACTAGCATTTCACACTCCACAGATGGATGATCTTGCATCCAAAGGAAAAAAAGATAAAATAAAAAGATCTCAGTGCCACAACTATTAATTCTGTCAAAAGAACTGCAATAGCATCAAGCAGAAAGGAGTCTGGTGGCAACAGAATCTTTGTACATTTAGTTCAGTAATCGGTCACTAAATAATACATAAAGACTTCTCTAAAATAGAGGCGTAAGGAGAGACTTATTAGACATTATTCTGACTATCTAAGGCAGCCTGGTCTTTCCACACCTGGAAATGTACTTCTGTCTTTTTGCAACAATCTTGCATCTGTCATCAGGCAGCTGAGCCTGAAAATTTTGAAAGGGACCTAAGTCGTACTGTGGCTATTTGAGTTCACGTAAAATCAGGACACTTTCAAAGGGATTCTATTGAATGTCAGGTTTGAGTCAAGGTTTTAATTTCACAGTAGATTTAACCGAAGAGATTTAATTTTACCAAATTAAAAACGCATGCCTTACAACAACCCCCAAGCCCTCCAGGAGTGAAGTCAAGACAGAGAAAGTTTGATCAGAACCTCAACTAGAAAGAAAAAAGCAATGATGCCAGATGCCCTACTTTAAAACCTCCGAGGCTCAGAATGGAGGAAAATGAGGAATTAACATCCCGTAAAAAGAATGCCTTTCTTCCATTCTTGCTGACTAGAGTCATTTTTGTTTTCAATCAAAGGGCACTCATCTGCCCTCAGCACACTCCTCCACAGTGTGCATTTATACATGAGTAACACAAATGGTGTCCAATGCCTGAGAGGAGGAGATCAATGGCTAATATTGGTAATCAATCATATGCTAGTGTCTTCCATACCTGAGAGCATGAGTAAAATAGTAAGGGAATACAAAACACCTGTGAGAATATAATCATGTAAAGGGCAGAAGAAGGTGGAGGAAACAAAGGAGTAGGTACCAGCTGAGGAGAAAAATGCTGAGTAGAGAGTCAGTGAGTCGTGACTAACGCGAGCACATCCCTAGCATATGGCAGACGGTGTGATAGACCACTGTGTACCTTACTTCATCCTCACAGTATTCCTGCAACCTAGACAGTGTTCAGACCATACAATGCAAGAACTGAGGGTCACTGGGGTTTAATTGGCTTTTCCCACAAACATTTTTAAATTCCAGGTATAAGACAAAATTCAAGGCCTATTTATTTAACATTCTGAGCCTTTGCTTTTTCCACTACATTATCCCATCTGTCCATGGAAGAAAGTTAGTGTCCAGGCAACATAATCCATAATGTACAGTGAGTTCCAAACACCTCACATTTGTGCATAAACCTTAATTACCCATCCAGTTTGGAAACTCCTTAAGACAAGGGCCAACAAAGTTCATGCGCTTCTAGGGAACATATTTTACATTTATATAAATCTAATGAAGCAAAAAATATACCTCCATAAAAAACTGAGTTTGCAGGAACTGAACTGAGGCATTCTATCAATAAAATAAAATAAAACAAAATAGGTGCACTGTTACATAGTAAAAAGTTGATCTATCACTCTACAGATCTATACACTTAAGATTGTATATTTTATTGCAGGCAAATTATAGATTAATTGAAATAACAAATAGGGGTACCTAGGTGGCACAGTTGGTTAAGCAGCTGACTCTTGATCTCAGAGTTCGTGAGATTGAGTCCTGTGTCTAGCTCCACACTGACAGCAGGGAGCCTGATTTGGATTCTTTCTATCCCTTTCTCTCTGCCCCTCCCTCTCTCTTTCTCTCAAACTAAATAAATAAACATTAAAAAATAAATACTAAAGAAAAAATTGCCACCGATTGTCACTTCTGATTGTATTAGATGTAGCAGACCTACACTCTTTAAGAACAATGTGAACATTTAGTTAAAATATTTTAATTGCTTAAAGAAATTGGATTGCTGCTAAGAAAATGGAAACCAGAGGTCAGAATCCAAGAGAGAAGGGGATTCAGCGAGAGGAGTCATATACTTTGTGTCTAGCTTCTCTCCTTGTGGCATTTGTATTTTCTTGGTGATGGGAAGAGGCTGACAAACCAGCTGCTATGAAATCCTCAGAGAATTCCAAAGCCTTTCAGAGGCTGAGGAGATAAAAACTGCAGATAGAGTTACTGATTTAGGCAGGAACGGAGAGGCCAAGATTTTCTAAAGAATAAAAATGCAAAGTAATAAGGCCAACAAATAAGGGCTTTTCCCTCAATACATTTGCTCAATACTTAAGCTGCAGAGTCCAAGAAGTAGAAAGCTAACAAGAAACAGCTGAAAAACAGAGTTTTTTCAGCCTTATGGTGCATAAAAATAAAAATTGGAAGTCCATTCCCACCAACAGAGTCCCATAAAGTAACACTATATAGTAATGAGAACATGATACATGCAATATTATGGATGAATCTCAAAAATATAATGTTGAGGGGTGCCTAGGTGTCTCAGTTAGTTGAGCAACCAACTGATTTGGCTCAGGTCATGATCCCTGGCTCATGGGATTGAGCTCAGCATTGGGATCCATGCTGAACATGGAGCCTACTTGAGATTCTCTGTCTCTGTCTCTCTCTCTCCCTCTGCCACTCTCCCTGCTCACACACTCTCTCTAAAATAAATAATAATAATAATCATTTTAAAACCAATTTAAAAAATACATTAATGTTGAGACACAAGCTAGTTACCAAAAAAATTACATATTCTATATTTCCATTATCTATTGTGATAAAAATCAAGATTGTTGTTACTTTAGGTAGATTATCAACCAGCAGAAACTAAAGAAAGGGGGTTTTCTAGACGTTAAAAGATTTTAGTTCTTAATATAGGTGCGTTCACTTGAGAAAATACACTGAATTATATATCTATGATTTATGCACTTATTTCTACTCATGTTTTAATGAAATATAATTTACTTACACACAAGAAATATTATTTATCTACAACTCTTTGTCTGTTAATAGAAACTGAAAGATAACACAATGAATCCACATGTGATATACATACTGTTTTTTTTTTAATTTAGAAATACAATGTCTTTAAAATATTTTAGGCATTTAAAACTGCACAGATCTGCATATTCCTAATACACTCACATTTTGAGCTACAAAATAAAGTATTGGTAAGAAAGCTAAATTTTATCAATAAACATTTTATAATGTCCTAAACTATTCCTATATCTGAACTCTGCAATTTTCAGTGTATTTCCATATTTAGATATCATTTAAAGATATCTCATTATCTAATATAATGAGATACCTCACTTAAAGATCTCATTAATATCTTCATGAAGAAGGAAGAAAAAAAAATTTTTGCTTCATTTGATAAATGAAAAATCATAAGGTAGCCTTAATGGAGTTCATTTGTTCATGTTTACATGGCCAGTACATGGCTGAAGTGAATATCTATTGTTTGGCCTGCTCAAGACCTCTTCTCATATACTGTAATATCAGCATCCTCTTTTTCTTTGTCATTTTGGTACTATAAATCAAGGTTCCTCACCATCACCCCTTGCTGTGTTTAGTCACATGAAACTAAAAGATGTATATTAGTTTCTATTTCCTTGAAATTGGAATCTTTTTTTTCCTCTGTTTACTGACTTTTATTTTATTTTATTTTTTTTTACAAATAGTTTATTGTCAAATTAGTTTCCACATAACACTCAGTGCTCATCCCCACAAGTGTCCTCCTCCATGCCCATCCCCCCCTCCCCCCACATCCATCAGTCCTCAGTTTTTGTCAGCATTCAAGAGTCTCTATGGTTTGCCTCTCTCCCTTTCCCCCACCATTTCCGCCCTTCTTCTCCCCCTTGTTCTTCCGTCAAGTTCCTCCTAATCCTCCTATACGTGCAAACATATGATATTTGTCCTTCTCGGCCTGACTTATTTCGCTCAGCATAACACCCTCAAGGTCCATCCATGTTGCTACACATGGCCAGATTTCATTGTTTCTCATTGCCATGTAGTATTCCATGGTATAGATAAACCACATCTTCTTGATCCATTCGTCTGTTGATGGACACTTAGGCTCTTTCCATGTTTTAGCTATTGTGGAGAGTGCTGCTATGAACATTGGGGTACATGTGCAAGAAATTGTAATCTTAAATTGAGTAAATCATGAGTTGAATGTAGTTGGGCCTAAGTCATACTTTTGGTGGTTCCTTAAAAAAAAGGCTGTCAATTCATTTCTGCTATCCAGAACCCTGAAGCTTCCCAACATCCGAACTAATTCCCTGTGACTTAATTGTTCAATTCTTACTTCAAAACTGTAAGTTGGTCAGTATCTTTTCAGATTAATTATCCAGAGTTATTTTTTGTTGTTAACAACCAAGAATACTGATGGGGGAGGCAAGATGACAGAGAAGTAGGGAGCTCCATACATTTCGCTCACCCCCATCTCTAAAACAGAGAAGGCCTGAAGCCATAGGACACTGAAGTGCAGGAGTTTGGGAAGAAAAGAGACAGAGTACACTGGGATGGCAACTTCATAAGTGCGTGAGTGCAAACTGGGGAAGGTAAAAATGGGCCGGGATCCAGAGATACAGAGGCAGGGGAGGGAACGCCTTTTGCAGGGAGCCGTGGTGAGTCCAGGTGAAAAGAAAGAGAGGCTGAAACAGCTCAGTGAATTGTCCCTGGAGAAGAGAAAACCTCGGCTTGGGACAGAAAGTGATCTTAGTTCTAGTTGGGGTGCTGAATTTGAGCTGCCGTCCCAGGAGGCGGCAGGAGAAACTGCTCCACTGGTCTCCCTGCTTGATTCCTGGTGGAGAAGCAGCCGGCTGGAAACTGCGCCGCTGTTCTCACAGCTCAATCCCCGGAGACAGGGAAGCGGCCCACCTGCAGGACTGTGTTTTGGGTGGTATCGATAAAGTGCGGGGACTGGGACCTGGAAACGAGATGGGGCTTGGGACATAGAACACAGCCCACCTTGGCTGCACCCGGGGCACAGGGAGATTGGACCCAACAGAGTGATTTGTGGTGCTTGGTTACAGAGGGGACTGGGGCGCTGCTATTTTACTCCCCACAACCACCGACGTGGGACCTCAGAAAGCAGCCATCTGACCACTGTGGAGGCTAAGACCTGCCTACACCAAACCACACCCATCCCTGCTAGAAAGCTACCCCCCTTTTTTTTTTATACTGGAGCCCGGGACGAGACCAACAAGGATGCACTGCCATGATTAATTCTAGATCAATTCTTTCTATTCAGATATATTTCCCCCTTGTCTCTTTCGTATCCCTCCCCTCTGGTGGACTGGAAACTCTGGTCATTGGTTTGCTTAAACAGTCACATTTAATCCATTCTCTAGATGTATATTCTACACCTCCACTGCTACCTTTCTCTCTCTCTCTCTCTATGAAGTAATCAGACTATATAGTTTCTCTGAGTAACATTATCTTCGTTTCTTTCTCCTCATCTCCTACTGTATTATCTTCTTTCTCTCTCTGAATTAAGCCTCTTAGTCTCTCTGCCTGATCATTGTCCAATTTCACTTTCTCCTCGCCCTGACATTCTCTCTGTGTATATGCTCTTCCATCAGCACTGCATATACCCTACTCTTTATTTGTAGGGAATAAAGAATTCTGGTTTTATGCTTATAGACTGTCCTTTGTCTTTTGGGATTTTTTTGCTTTTTTGTTTTCCTTTCTCTTTTTTTCTTTTCTTTTCTCTTCTTCCTTTACATATTTTCTTTTTCTTTTTCCCTTTTGGTTTGCTCATTTGTTGGATTTGTCTGTGCGTTTGTAAGCCTTTGCTCCCTGTGTGTCTGTCTGTTTTCTTTTCCAGGGCTAACTGAAGAAACAAGCCAAAGTACACATAGTGGAGAGTCCCAAATACCTCTATGTGTAGGGAAATAAAATAACCAAAGTCTCAACAAGAGACACCATTCAAAGAACACTTCCTGAGTGGACAGGCCCTAGACAGTCAATGAGCCTTCTTTAATGTAGCAGTACTTACAGGTGCAGAGCACATAACAAGCTTTTAAAAGTAACCAGACACAGAAAGCTACCCAAATTATGAAACGGAGCAACTCTCCTCTAAATAAATTCCAAGAAGAAATGACAGCAACATAACTGAACAAGAATTTAGAACAATAGTCATAAAATTAATCTCTGGGCTTGAAAAAAGCATGGAAGACATCAGAGAAGCTATTGCTACAAAGACTATGGAGCTTAAAAATACTTGTGATGAATTAAAAAAAAATGCTATAAATGGGGTGCATGATAAAATAGAGGCGTCCAAAGCACGGATTGAAGAGGCAGAGAGGAGAATAGGTGAATTAGAAGACAAAATTACAGAAAAAGAGGAAGCCAAGAAAAAGAGACAAACTGATCCAGGAGCATGAAAGGAAAGTTCAAGAACTGAGTGATACAATCAAACATAACAATATACGTATCATAGGAATTCCATAAGAGGAAGAGAGAGGGAAAGTCATTGATGGAGTACTTGAATAAATTATAGCTGAGAACTTCCCCAATCTGGGAAAGGAATCAGATAATGAAATCCAAGAGGCACAGAGAACTCCCCTCAGACATGACTTGAATCAATCTTCTGCATGACATATCATAGTGAAACTGGCAAACATAAGGACAAAGAGAGAATTCTGAAAGCATCTAGGGATAAAAGGGCCCTAACATACAAAAGGACACCTATCAGAGTAGTTACAGACTGTCTACTGAAACTTGGAAGCCCAGAAAAGAATGGCAGGAAATCTTCAATGTGATGAACAGAAAAAATATGCAGCCAAGAATCCTCTATCCAGCAAGCTTGTCATTCAGAATAGAAGGAGAGATAAAAATTCTTCCTAAATAAATAAAAATGGAAAGAATTTGTCACCACTAAATCAGCCCTATAAGAAATCCTAATAGGGACTCTACAAGGGAAATGTTGCAAGGAAGTGAAGATACCAGAGACACCACCACAAGCATGAATTCTACAGAGAACACAATGACTCTAAACCCATATTTTTCAATAATAATGCTTAATGTAAATGGACAAAATGCCCCAATCAAAAGATATAGGGTAGAGGAATGGATTTTATAAAATCCATGTATTTGTTCTCTATAAGAGACTCATTTTAGACCTGAGGACACCTTCAGATTGAAAGTAAGGGGATGGAGAAATATCTATCATGCTACTGGAAGTCAAAAGAAAGTTGGAGTAGCCATACTTATATCAGACAAACTGGACTCTAAAGTAAAGGCAGTAACAAGGGATGAAGAAGGGCATTATATAATAATTACAGGGTCTATCCATCAGGAAGAGCTAACAATTATAAATGTCTATGCATCAAATATGGAAGCACCCAAATACATAAAACAATTAATTACAAACAGAAACAATCTATGGATAAGAATGTGCTAATAGCAGGGGAATTTAATACTGCACTTACTAGCAATGGATAGATCAATTACACAGAAAAATCACTAAAGAAACAATGGACTTGAATGACACATTTAACCTGAAAGATTTGACAGATATATTTAGAACTCTACATCCTGAAGCTGTGAAATTCACTTTCTTCTCAGGTGTGCATGGCACATTCTCCAAGACAGATCACATACTGGGTCATAAAGCAGCCCTCAAAAAGTATAAAAGAATTGAGATCATACCAGGCACACTTTCAGATCACAATGCTATGAAACTCAAAATCAATTACAGGAAGAAATCTGGAAAACCTCCAAAAACATGGAGGTTAAAGAACACCATACTAAAGAATGAATGGGGCAATCAGATAATTAGAGAAGAAATTTAAAAATATATTTAAACAAATGAAAAAGAAAATAGAACTATCCAAACTCTTTGGGATGCGGCAAAGGCAGTCCTAAGAGGAAAGTACATTGCACTCCAGGCATATTTAAAGAAACTAGATCTCGTGCTCGCTTCGGCAGCACATATACTAAAATTGGAACGATACAGAGAAGATTAGCATGGCCCCTGCGCAAGGATGACACGCAAATTCGTGAAGCGTTCCATATTTTTATGCTGAGCGAAATAAGTCAGGCAGAGAAGGACAAATATCATATGTGTGCACGTATAGGAGGATTAGGAGGAACTTGACGGAGGACCAAGGGGGAGAAGAAGGGCGGAAATGGTGGGGGAAAGGGAGAGAGGCAAACCATGAGAGACTCTTGAATGCTGACAAAAACTGAGGACTGATGGATGTGGGGGGGAGAGGGAGATGGGCATGGAGGAGGACACTTGTGGGGATGAGCACTGAGTGTTATGTGGAAACTAATTTGACAATAAACTATTTGTAAAA
>NW_024081326.1:56192-62289 GCF_003009895.1 Hyaena hyaena
ATGGAGGAGGGCACTTGTGGGGATGAGCACTGAGTGTTATGTGGAAACTAATTTGACAATAAACTATTTGTAAAAAAATAAAAATAAAAAAAATAAAGAAACTAGAAAAAGCACAAATACAAAACCTAACAGCACACCTAAAGGAACTAGGAGAGTAAAAAGAACACCCCAAACACAGCAGAAGAAGAGAAATAATAAAAATCAGGACAGAAATAAACAATATAGAATAAAAAAAAAACAGTTGAACAGATCAATGAAACCAAGAGTTGGTTTTTTGAAAATATAAGCAAAACGGACAAACCTCCAGTCAAGCTTCTCAAAAAGAAAAGAGAAAGCACCCAAATAGAAAAAATCATGAATGAAAATGGAATTATTACAACCAATCCCTCAGAAATACAAGCAATCATCAAGGAATCCTATAAAAAATTTTATGCCAACAAACTGGACAATATAGAAGAAATGGACAAATTCCTAAACACAAACACGCTACCAAAATTCACATGAAAAGAGATAGAAAATCTGAACAGACAAATAACTAGTGAAGAAACTGAATCAGTTATCAAAAATCTCCCAACAAATAAGAGCCCTAGGCCAGATGGCTTCCCTGGGGAATTCTACCAGACATTTAAATCAGAGTTAATACCCATTCTTCTCAAGCTATTCCAAAAAATAGAAATGGAAGGAAAACTTCTGGTCTCATTCTACAACATCACTTTGATTCCCAAGACAGACAGAGACCCATCAAAAAATGAGAACTACAGGCCAATATCCTTGATGAATACACATACAAAAATCCTCAACAAGATACTTGCAAGTCGAATTCAACAGTTCATAAAAAGAATTATCCACCAAGATCAAGTGGGATCATTCCTGGGTTACAGGGCTGGTTCAATATTTGCAAATCAATCAATGTGATACATCACGTTAACAAAAGAAAAAATAAAAACCATATGGTCCTGTCAATAGATGCAGAAAAAGCCTTTGATAAAATACAGCATCCCATCTTAACAAAGACTCACGAGAAAATCGAGATAGAAGGAACTTATTTAAACATCATAAAAGCCATCTATGAGAAGCCCTCAGCTAACATCATTGTCAATGAGGAAAAACTGAGAGCTTTCTCCCTGAGATCAGGAACACGACAGGGATGTCCACTCTCACCACTGTTGTTTAACATAATGCTGGATGTTCTAGCATCAGCCATCAGACAACAAAAGGAAATAAAAGGCATCAGAATTGGCAAAGAAGAAGTCAAACTTTCACTTTTTGCAGACGACATGATACTCTACACAGAAAACCCGACAGACTCCACCAGAAGTTCCACTAGAACTGATCCATGAATTCAGCAAAGTCGCAGGGTACAAAAATCAACATACAGAAATCAGTTGCAGTTTTATACACCAATAATGAACCAACAGAAAGAGAAATCAAGAAACTGATCCCATTCACAATTACACACACACACACACACACACACACACACACACAAAATACCTAGGAATTAAACTAAACAAAGATATAAGAGATCTGTATGATAAAAACTATAGAAAACTTATGAAGGAAATTGAAGAAGACACAAAGAAATGGAAAAACATTCCATACTTACGGATTGGAAAAATAAATATTGTTAAAGTGTCATTACTACCCAAAGCAATCTACACATTCAGTGCAATCCCAGTCAAAATTGCACCAGCATTCTTCTCCAAACTAGAACAAACTATCCTAACATTTGTGTGGAACCACAAAAGACCCCGAATAGCCAAAGTAATATTGACGAAGAAAACCAAGACGGGAGGCATCACCATCCCAGACTTTAGCCTCTACTACAAAGCTGTCATCATCAAGAAAGTATGGTATTGGCAGAAAAACAGACACATAGACCAATGGAACAGAATAGAAACTTGGAATTGGACCCACAAATGTATGGCCAACTAATCTTTGACAAAGCAGGAAAGAGTATCCAATGGAAAAAAAAGACAGCTTCTTTAACAGATGGTGCTGGGAGAACTGGACAGCAACATACAGAAAAATGAAACTAGATCACTTTCTCACAGCATACACCAAAATAAAATCAAAATGGATAAAGGACCTGAACGTGAGACAGGAAAACATCAAAACCCTAGAGGAAAAAGCAGGAAACGACCTCCTTGACCTCCACCGCAGCAATCTCTTACTTGACACATCTGCAAAGGCAAGGGAATCAAGAGCAAAAATGAACTATCAGGACTTCATCAAGATAAAAAGCTTCTGCACCGCAAGGGAAACAATACATAAAACTAATAGGCAACCAATGGAATGGGAAAAGATAGTTGCAAATGACATATCAGATAAAGAGCTAGTATCCAAAATCTACAAAATTCCTATAAGGAACTCATCAAACTCTACACCAAAAAAACAAATAATCCAATGAAGAAATGGGCAGAAGACATGAATAGACACTTCTCCAAAGAGGACATCCAGATGGCCAACAGACACAGGAAATTATGCTCAGTTTCCCTCATCATCAGGGAAATACGAATCAAAACCACACTGAGATATCCCCTCATGCCGGTCAGAGTGGCTAAAATGAACAAATCAGGAGACTGCAGATGCTGGCGAGGAAAGGAGAAACGAGCACTCTTCTACACTGCTGGTGGGAATGTAAACTGGTGCAGCCCCTCGGGAAAACAGTGTGAAGGTTCCTCAGGAAACTAACAATAGAACTCCCCTATGACCCAGCAATAGCACTGCTAGGAATTTACCCAAGGGATACAGAAATGCTGAAGCATAGGAGCACATGTACCCCAATGTTCATAGCAGCACTCTCAACAATAGCCACATCATGTCTCTATCAACTGACGAATGGATTAAGATGTGGTTTATCTATACAATGGAATACTACATGGCAGTGAGAAAGAATGAAATCTGGCCATTTGTAGTAACGTGGATGGAACTCGAGATTGTTAGAGAAAGACAGATTCCATATGCTTCCACTTTTAGGAGGATTAGGAGAAACTTAACAGAGAACCATGGGGAAGGAGAAGGGGAAAAATAGTTGGGGAGAGGGAGGGAGGCAATCAACGAGAGACTCTTGAATATTGAGAACAAACTGAGGGCTGATGGGGGGGGGAGGGAAAGGAGGGTGATGGGCATGGAGGAGGGCACTTGTTGGGATGAGCACCGAGTGTAATATGGAATCCAACTTGACAATAAACTATGAAAGAAAAAAAAGAATGCTAATAAGCTCTGTGGTCTACCAGCAAATTATAGGGCCAGGTCTATAACCCAAACCTTCTCTCTGCAAGGTCAGAGTCTTCTCCAGACCACCAAGGAATATTCCATGTGTGCCACAAAAACAAAACAGAATCAAAAACAAACAACAACAGCAAAACCACGTCATTCAATAAGATAATGTACTAAAAGTTGAGCATATCTGCACTGAAGCTGAAAGTTAATAAAATTGAATACAGAAATGACAATCTTGAAGGAATTTTTAAAATATCTAATTGAGATTTTCATTCAGTAATCACACAGTTTTATGATAACTCTGTGGTAAAAATTTTGGGTTTCCATAGATGACATTTTCATTATTAAATATTCTAAGATTAGCACAAATTGGGAAAATATCCTTACAGCTAAAACCAATAAGTCCAATTTAAGAGTTTATGTTGTAGCTTTCCAAATTAGCTCATTTTTTTTAAAAAGGTCCTATATTTGATTCAGAATGATAGCTTTACCTCACCTAAATCATTATTTTTCTCAAAAAAAAAAACCTGAAAGAAAATGTATATTGTAGAGATAATGGGATTCAATTAGCCAGGATGCAGAAAGAAACAGTAGAAACTCTATGTTTTAAACAGGATGTAACAAGGAGCAAGCAAGGAAGGAACCGGTGAAGTTTTAATAGGATAAAATTTGCTAGTAAACTAGTTTATGTGGGAAAGAAGTCAAGTATTTTTAAAAGGAGGCAAGGTCTAAAAACATAAAATCCACAGTAGGAGGTAAGAAAGTTGGCAATACTGAGAGTTGTGACCCACTTGAGAAGAAGCTGGGATAGGAAAAGTTGATATTTTTTAAGAAAAATATGATCAATTACAAAATACATCCCAAGACAGCAGCCAAGAGACCAAAAAAACATTGCACAAATCTTCCATGGCATGCTTTGGAGGCTCAAAATTTCAAAACCCCAAACAAAAGGTATTTTTCATTGGAAACCAGGTTTCTCCATAGCAGTGATTCAACAATGATTCATCTTTTCTTAAATGAATTGTTGGGCTAGGTCAAATCATTAGCCAATAAACCAAGCTGAAAAATGACTAAAATAATTCATCAAAAGGCAGTCTCCATTTCTGCAGCCCTTTGACAAGAAACTGCAACTGACAGGAGACTTACCAACACTAACTTACCCAAGATACTGGCCAAGTGTACACAGAAAGTCGAACAGGTTTGAGTTGAAACTTAAAAACAACTCATAGAAGATGCATAGGGAGCTATAAAACATTCTTGTGTACTCTTTCACTTGTTTATACCGACTTCTTAAAATCCTTTTGATTCCCTCCACCCTGCCGATCCATGCTGATACTCAGCCTTTTAAAGTATGAGCATAATCAAGAAATTCATAAACTCCCATTGAGTCTGAAATTTTTTTTTCTTTTCTCCTTGCCTGCACAGGACTCTTCTCAAGTTATCACCTGATATTTCCCTCTCATGTCAACTTATAACATTGGGAACATTTTAAGGTTTCTATGCCACATAGAATTATTCTCTGGGAAGAGTGACCTGATATTCTCTCAAAGAAGTAATAAAAAGAAGAAGAAGGGGGTCTTATACCTGGGTCTTTCAAAACTTGCCCAATACATTTTTCTGAGAAGAGGATTCTCACCCAACAAGATAACTCACATCTGTTAGAATAGCTATCAAAAATATGAGATAATAAGTGCTGATGAGGCTGTGGAGAAAACAGAACCCTGTGCCTTTTTGGTGGGAATGTAAATTGAGACAGCCAGTTGGAAAACAATATGGCAGTTCCCCCCAAAATTAAAAATAGGACCACCATATGTTCTGGTAATCCCACTTCTAGGTATGTATCCAAAGAGGAAAAATTACTATCTCAAAAAGATATCTGTACACCCATGTTCAGTGAAGCATCATTCACAAAAACCAAGATATGGAAACAACCAAAGTGTCCATCAATGGATGATGGACAAAGAAAATACACACACACACACACACACACACACACACACACACACACATAACTGAATGTTACTCAGCCATAAAAAAATAAGAAAATCTTGCTATTTACAACAACATGGGTCACTCTGGAGGGCATTATGCTAAGTGAAATAAGTCAAACAGAGAAAGACAAATACTATATTATCTCTCTTACATGTGGAATTTTAAAAAACCCAACTCAGAAACAGAGAGCATAATGGTGGCTGCCAGGGACTAGGGGATGGAGAGAATGGGAGATGTTTGTCAAAGGGTATAAATTTAGTTATAAGGTAAATAAGTTCTGAGAGTAACTATAATTAACAATACCATGTTATATACTTGAAACTTGGCAAGAAAGTAAAATCTTAGAGCACCTGTGTGGCTCAGTTGGTTAAGCATCTGACTCTTGATTTTGATTCAGGTCATAATCTCATGGTTCATGAGATTGAGCCCCAAGTTGAGCTCTGCACTGACTATGTGGAGCCTCCTTGGGATTCTCTCTCTCCCACTCTTTCTGCCCTTCCCCAATTTGCGTGTTCTCTCTCTCTCTTTCTCTGTATCTCTCTCTCTCAAAATAAATAAATAAACTTTATTTTTTTTTTTTACAAATAGTTTATTGTCAAATTAGTTTCCACATAACACCCAGTGCTCATCCCCACAAGTGCCCTCCTCCATGCCCATCCCCCTCTCCCCCCCACATCCATCAGTCCTCAGTTTTTGTCAGCATTCAAGAGTCTCTCATGGTTTGCCTCTCTCCCTTTCCCCCACCATTTCCCCCCTTCTTCTCCCGATTGGTCCTCTGTTAAGTTCCTCCTAGTCCTCCTATACGTGCACACATATGATATTTGTCCTTCTCTGCCTGACTTATTTCGCTCAGCATAACACCCTCAAGGTCCATCCATGT
>NW_024081326.1:63392-198967 GCF_003009895.1 Hyaena hyaena
CACCCTCAAGGTCCATCCGTGTTGCTACACATGGCCAGATTTCATTGTTTCTCATTGCCATGTAGTATTCCATGGTATAGATAAACCACATCTTCTTGATCCATTCATCTGTTGATGGACACTTAGGCTCTTTCCATGTTTTAGCTATTGTGGAGAGTGCTACTATGAACATTGGGGCAGAAGACATGAACAGGGGATGGGAGTTTTAACAATCCATAAAGCTTAAAAGAGCAGTATATAAAGGTCTCCAACATTCATTAAGAAAAATACAAGTCTACATAAATATAGACAAAACACTTAAATAGAAATTGTAGAAAGTATAAATGACTACTACATATATGAAAAGTAATTGGCTTTATTAGTAATCAAAGAAATGCAAAATTAAAACATATTAAGGATGTTACACAGCCAACACATTTGATGTTCCTAGATCTGATTTGCAAGACCTCAAAATTGAGATCTCAGAGTTGAGCCTGAAGCCATAATAGATGAGACTTCTGGGGGAGTCTTGAAAGAGGGTTTATATACTTTGATGTGGGAAGAATATGAAAAATTTGGAGCCAGGCAGCAGACTGGTGGTTTTAAAAGTTGTCTGTAGATTCTTTGACATTTCTTTCATAAAATGATGGAGTCTAATCCTCTTCCTTTTGAATATGGACTTGTCATAGTGACTTGCTTCTAAAAAATATTTAATGGGGGTGCATGGGTGGCTCAGTAGATTGGGAATCTCACTCTTGATTTTGGCTCAGGCCATGATCCTAGAGTTGTGGGACTGAGCCCCGTGTTGGGTGTAGAGCCTGCTTGAGATTCTCACTCTCTCTTCCTCTGTCCCTCCCCTGCTCACTCATGCCTATTCTCTCTCTGTCTCTAAATACACACACACACACACACACACACACAGAGAGAGAGAGAGAGAGAGAGAGAGAGAGAGAGAGAAGCTTTAGTGACACTGTATGAGTTCTAAGACTAGTTCAGAAAAAGTAAATCAGCTTATGTCTGGCTTGCTTTCTCTCAAGATAGACATCCTGAAGTCTAGCCATCCTGAAGCCACCTGGTTAGAGAGACATTGTGAAGAGAACACTTAATTATAGAGAGATATGGCTGAGGAGCCTCAGCTGATAAATCCAGGCGTCAGACACACGAGTGTGAAGAAGCCTTCAGCATGACCCCAAAGGTAGACACAGATTGACAGCAACTTTACGTGAAAACCTAAACCAGAATTTCTTTGCTAAGGAACTTCTAAATTCCTGAACTACAGAAACCAGGAAAAATAATAAATAATTTTTGTTGGGGCACCTGGGTGGCTCAGTTGGTTAAGTGTCTAACTTGGCTCAGGTCATGAGCTTGCGGTTCGTGGATTCAAGCCCCAGATGAGGTCTTGGCTGACAGCTAACTCAGAGCCTGGAGCCTCTCTTTGGATTCTGTGTCTCCCTCTCTCTGACCCTCCCCCGCTTGCACTGTCTCTCTCTCTCAAAAATAAATAAAACATAAAAATAAATAAATAAATAAATAAATAAATAAATAAATAAAATATTTTTGCTGTTTGAAGCTATTAAGTCTTAGGGTTATTTGTCGTGCAGCAATAATTAATTCAAGTAATTACCTCACTGGGTTGTTGTGAGGATTAAATTAGATTATACAGATAAAGGGTTTAGCATACTGCCTGCAATTTAGAAAGCATTAAATAAGTACTAACTGCTGATATTGGATGAAGTTCTAAGCAAAACTGAGAAGAAAAGATGACTGAAAATCTGGTAAATCTGAGTAGAGGTCTGGCTCAATAGAGAGAGAGGGCTTTTTCCCCCCATCTGGTGCAGGCAAGTGAATGGGAAAGTTAAGTCCACTTACAGAAGCCTGGATAGATATTTGAGAATTCCAATGGGTTAGTTATTACGGAGTATCAGTCCTTATTCAGCAAAATACCAAATAAAACTGATTTTGAAGGAATAAATTTTTTGCCATTTTCAATTTTTTTGTACTTCCTGCCTATGGCAGACATGACTCACAGCTGACTTAAAAGATGTTTGTATGTATGGAGCAGCAGGTTAGGTTCTGAATAAACTATGTGCTTAGGGAACTATCACTCTTACTTCTAATTCTGATATTGTCCACTGAGCACATTTTATAAAGTGCTTGGGAGTTGATAAGTTTCATGTGAAAATTGATGGAGCCAGAAGAAAAACAGTGTATTGATTTTAAAAGGAGAGTAAAATACAAGACTGAAATCTTAATAATGTCAGTAGACGAATACTACTTTCATTTCAGATTCCCCTAGTAATAAAGGTAGTAAGAAAGGGAAAAAATTCACTAGCAATGTAGAAAGTCAAAAAGAGGAAAATCGCATTCACACAAAGAGCTCAAAGGAGACAACTAGACTTTGTTCTAAATAAAACATGGGACCCTCAACAGGCAGGCACATTAGAAAAGACCACTGATCAATTAACTAGGAACAAACACTAGAGCAAGTACATGAGTTCCCTAGGTATATCTGAATTTCAAAAATAAAACGATGTTCTCAAGTTGAACTATAATTCAAAGTTATTATTGAAGTTTTTATACTTGAAGATAATAGCCCACTATGATTGAGAAGATAAAACAATACTTTGAAACACAAACTCTTCTTTCCTTTGAAGCATACTTTGTGCATTGCTGGAAGAGATGCAATTGAAAATCATGGAATTGATGTAGAGATGAGTCACCATTTGATGTCATTTTGTTAGCCTGTGAGGCAGGTCACATTAAGCTCTGTAAGGACCAACTTTTTCCCTCCCATATATGCCTTTGAGCCTATTCTAGGTACACAAGGCAGTGGATTTCAAGATTTTTTTTTTTACATCATTCACAGTAATAACTACCTTGTGACCCAGAATGTACACATATTCACGTACATACGTACATAGAACTGAAACTAAAATTTTATTAAATAATAACTATGTGCCTTGCCCTCTCTTTACCTTGTTTCTATTCTGTTCAATTCTATTTCTTTTGTTTTTAATGCTGACTATGGTTCACTAAATGGATTTTGTAACCCTTTCATTGATAGTTGACCAACGTTTTAATACCACTGCACTAGGGGTACTGCCTGGTCCTTTCAAAGTTAATTTTATTGTCTTTGCTATAAAATGTTCAATTTTCACTCAGTAAATCCATCTGATTTGAAGTTTTTACCTGTTTGGAGATTTGTTTGAATTTCTATGTATTCATTCAACAATCTTTACTATGTCAAATGTGACTCTGATATGTCAAATATTCCAAGCATAGGAATGAAGGATACAATGGAAAACCAAATAAATACAGTGCTACTTTCAAGGAATTTAATGTAAAAAAAATAGGAATTTAAAAAATAACCTCATAAAGTCAAAAACCTACAATTGTTATAAAGGAAACCTACAAAATTTAGTGATAAAGAAAAATATAAATAACATGAGATTTACCTTAGAGTGTTCAAAGAAGGATTTTCTGCAAAGATGATATGTAAACAAAACCCTCTACTGGACTAGTAGTTGCTCACCAATAATTGGATTCCATTTTTTCCGTTTTAATATGATCTTAACTAGCACTGTGGTTCCCCAGCTAAATATTCCTCACTTCCTTGGCAGCTAAGGGTTGCCAAGTAACTAAATTCTAGTCAATGGGGTGTAAGCAGAAGTGATCTGTGTCATTTCTGTGGATTTAGTAGCAGCAGTAGTAGCAGTATTGTAATAACATCCAATATGTTCTTACAATGTTCTACCTCTTGGAAGTCCACATGCACAGTACAGTACCATGTATCATAGTGCCAGTTGATAGGGACATGGCACACATCAGGAATTGGACTCAGAAACATAAGTTATATGTGACAATTGTCGAGATACCTACCAAGCCTGGATCAGCAAACTATCTTTGGCCTCTCATATGGAAATGAAATAAGCTTTCACATTACTAAGCCATAGTACTGCAGACTCTCTTTTTTCTGTACCCAAAGTAAAATAGTACGGGAATTTAAAGATGAAAGGAACTGAAGTTCAGTGGGGGAGCTTAAGAGTGGGGGTATAAGTTTTGACTGAGAGGTAAGGACGTGAAAGGCAGAGGGAACAGAGCCTCCAAGGAAGGGAAGATTTTTCTAGTATTCTTTTTTTTTTTTTTTTTGATATTTTACGTTATTTTATTTTATTTTATTTTATTTTTTTTTTACAAATAGTTTATTGTCAAATTAGTTTCTACATAACACTCAGTGCTCATCCCCAAAGTGCCCTCCTCCATGCCCCTCCCCCCCTCCCCCCCACATCCATCAGTCCTCAGTTTTTGTCGGCATTCAAGAGTCTCTCATGGTTTGCCTCTCTCCCTTTCCCCCACCATTTCCGCCCTTCTTCTCCCCCTTGTTCCTCCGTCAAGTTCCTCCTAATCCTCCTATACGTGCAAACATATGATATTTGTCCTTCTCTGCCTGACTTATTTCGCTCAGCATAACACCCTCAAGGTCCATCCATGTTGCTACACATGGCCAGATTTCATTGTTTCTCATTGCCATGTAGTATTCCATGGTATAGATAAACCACATCTTCTTGATCCATTCATCTGTTGATGGACACTTAGGCTCTTTCCATGTCTTAGCTATTGTGGAGAGTGCTGCTATGAACATTGGCCCATACATCACACAGAAAAGATTTTTCTAGTATTCTAGGGAACAAAAAAGAAGTTGATATCTCTGGAGTATAACAAGTGAGTAACGAATGGAACAAGGTGATATCGAACAAGATGAATGAAAAACAACAACAACAGTAGTGTTTTGAGTAGGTATAATAATTTTGTCAAGGCTGATTGGGAAGACTCCATGATACCACGTATTAAAAACATTATGAACACTGCCTGCTGTATATTAGGTACTTGATTCTTATTAGTTCTTTTTCTCTCCTTTCTTTGGTTTACTCGGACTCTGCAAACAATCTACTGCTTCTTCCCTTTTAAAAGACTCAAAGACTTACAGAATTTCTATAGCAGTTCAAACTTTGTCTAAGAACCGGTTTCTGTCATGAATTGATTAAATGATCGACTTCCAAAACCATATAAGACAGACACATGCCTTTGTCCTAGATGAAGGTTAATATCTTTCCTGATTCTATGTAAAGGACGGACCCATAGAGATGCTGCACATTTTATTTGCACTAATTTTTGTAAGTAGTCATATCATGGCTTTACTGACTATTTAGGACAATTAATGTCAACGCTCATTTTTGTTTTATTGTTAGGAAGTAAAATTAGTTCTCCTCCAGTCAGCTCAACGCACAAACAATATAATCCAATTTACTTTCACTTTCATAGCTTATTTCAGCTGTCTTTTATGCTAAACCTGTCAGTAAATCAACTTTAATATTTAATACTTTAATATCTGCAAGCAAACTGTTCTGCTTTTATTTTAATGTCACTGTGTCCAGCTTGTATAGGTCTTTAAAATGATTTGATGCACATCCTACTGGCATGCAAAGATGAAAAAAATTTAATAATAATAAAACAAAATCTGTTTTCATTGATAGAAATTTCCAGCTGTTTTCTCAAAAACTATCAAATGTAATGAAAGGGGTATGAAGGATTTAAACACAAAGATGGCCTAATTAGCTGGATACATTTGAAATTATACTGCCATGTTTGTAGACATGAGGCTAAACAGACTGCTATTTTCAATGAGGATGAAATTCTAGGATCACTGTAATTTACCTTCTATTATTTTTAGCAGGGATTGTAGGAAAACTAACTGCAAGGCTCTAATTTATCATCATTCTAGGAAGACATTTTCACATTTTCTTTTAATGTACTAATGAAAATCTATAAAACAGAATTAGATGCACTAAATAAATTCTTTGGGGAGGGAATGACAAAATGAGAATTATTTAGGCAATGTGGATGGAACTTGATCCTCAACTTTAAATGATGACCATTATTCCACTAAACTTAAAGAAAAACAGCACAACAGCCACTTCTCTCTGACAAACCACTCAGCTGAGCCATCTACTCTAAAGGTCTAACACAGCTCATAAACTCTATGAATAGGTGCCGGCAGAGAAAGCAGGATGTAGCATTTTGGATGACTGGACCATTAATTAAGCCTCAAATTTAACCTTGTCGCCTAAAAAAAAAAGGAGAAAGAAGAAAACAGTCATTAAATTCTTCTCCAGAGTAACAGCAAGGGTATTTTTATGGAAATAACTTCTAGTAGTAGTATTCTTCCACACAGAACCTTCCAGAAATGAATCATTCTATATAATTGACCTTTCCTGATAAGTATGAATTTAGCACAATTGATTTTGAAGTTCATGATCTTTCTTAAAGAAAACATGTAAACAAGAATTTACTCTTCACTGATGATTCAAGGCCATCATTTTAAAAAACAATCATCCTACCCTATTATAAGATAGAGATATTCTCAAAGGATATTAAGCTTGACCTACACTTAATAACATTGGATGACCCTGAGTTTTGTGTTTTTTGAGTCATTGTGTACCGCAACCTCATTATGGCCCTTTATTTAACTACTGGCCTTGCTTTGTTGCTCTCTGAAAGACAGTTTGATGTGGTTTTAGAGTCCTGAAAAACATGCTTTGAATCCTTGCTCTGTGCCTTTGTAACAATAGGGCTTCAAACAACTGCCTTACTTTTCTGAGCTTAAGTTATTTAATATACAAAATAGAATATTATACCATTAATATGAAAAAATAAGATGAATATCTAGAATAGCTCTTGATCTATACTTTATTTTCCCACTTTTATATACAGCTTCCATTCAGAACTTTTTAGTAACATGAGGTAGCAAAGATTATCTCC
Source organism: Hyaena hyaena (assembly GCF_003009895.1). Taxonomy (NCBI): domain Eukaryota; kingdom Metazoa; phylum Chordata; class Mammalia; order Carnivora; family Hyaenidae; genus Hyaena; species Hyaena hyaena. The sequence continues at coordinate 70,191 of NW_024081326.1, forward strand.
ATTAATACTGCAATAATGTCAGCCAAAGGCAAAGAAATACATTTTAGTTAGTCAAAATAGTGTAACTGCATATAAAATTTAATTTTAATTTAATCTCTGAAATACAAGAATATGAGGGCCAGAGAAATTTAAGAGTTTCTTAAAATCAAACAAGGAATGGCAGAATCTACAGGTACTTTACATCTATATCATGCTTAATTCATAGCTTCAACATACATACAGATTGTAAGGGAAAGCCTAAATATAAGGCTTACATCTTAGGTCCATTCTCAACGAGTGAATATAAAGAAATTAATTAACACAATATCCTAGGGGAAAGCTGTTACCATCACATTCAGAGTCTTCTATCTTTCCAACTAAGGCAGACTCTTTAAAATGAGTTCATAGATCTGAATTCTAGTCCTGGTTCTGCTGTTTACTCTCTGGATAATCTAGGGCTGGTTGATGAATTTCTCTGAGCTTCCATTTCCTCATCACCCATAAATGGCAGCTGAATTAGATAAAAGGTTCCTTTCCAGTCCCAGAATCCTTTAATTTTACTGTAATGATCCACATGCTAGGGTTGTCTAAATGTCCATACCAATTTTCTTTTTTTATTTTTTCTTTCTTAAATAGTTTATTGTCAAGTTGGTTTCCATATAACACCCAGTGCTCATCCCAACAAGTGTCTTCCTCCATGCCCATCACCCCCCTTCCCCTCTCTCCGACTCCCATCAGCCCTCAGTTTGTTCTCAGCATTCAAGAGTCTCTCATGGTTTCTTAATGCTTCGCTTAATCTCAGTGTCACCCAGTGAGTTTTAACAATTGAATATGTATATTACATGAAGCACTTCTTTGCCTAATGTCTTCAGAGAAGAGGATAGCATCATATTATTGGTCTGGTTATTTATGCTGAAAAGTTGTGCTACTTATGTTACAAAGTGCCTATTTTTGGATCTACCAGGAGGTTTAATGTATAAAACAATTAAGATCTAGTACAATTTCATTCATAAAGAGATAATTAACTCCTAATTTAGCTCTTGATAAAACTCTGGAATATTCATACACTGTGATTTATGACAGAAGTGATTGGTATGCTTTGTTTGATGATTATCAAAGTATGTATACTAGCACCAATGTTCATGAATTTCATTTTTTAAAGATAGGAGTATTTGAGCAGCAATATTTATTATGTCTTTGAAGTTTAAGGCACACACATGGCTATTATTTGCTGCATTTGTATCTATCAGGGACATGATCAACAACTGTTTCAAATAGACTTTCCTCAATAGGAAGGAAAATTCTTTTTTACTAAATTTAAGAATCTAGTGTTTGGAATCTGCTATTTAAAATATTGCTTCAGTATCAACAGACTTTATAGTAAGAGCTGTAGGTCTCTGCCTAGCCTTATCTGGGATTGACATGAGGCAAGTTATTCATATTTCATGTGCCTTGGTTTTTCCATCTGTAAAATAAAGATAATAGTACCTACTCACCAGGATTTGAGGGTATTAAATACAAAAATGTGTATAGCAAGATTAGAAAAGTACCTTTCAAGGGCACCTGGGTTGCTCATTTGGTTAAATGTCCAACATAGGTTCAGGTCATGATCTCATGTCTCATGAGTTTGAGCCTTGCATCAAGCTCTGCACTAGTGGTGGGGAGCCTGTTTGGGATTCTCTCTCTCTCTCTCTCTCTCTCTCTCTGTCTCTCTCTCTTTCTCTTTGTCCCTTCCCCTAATTGTGCTCCCCCTCTCAAAATAAACTTTTAAAAATACCTTGCATAATACAGTGCAAAAAATTTTTAATTAAAGTTGTTGTTGCTGTTATTGAGAGTCTTCTGTTGTTGTTACTGAGAGTCTTTTGCATAACCTGGTTCTTTAGTTAAGACAAGCACTATAGCAAATAGTTAAGAGTGTATTCCCTCCATCTAAACTTCTTGGGTTCCGATTTTAACTTGGCCACTTACTGGCTGTGTGAAGTCAGTGAAGATTTTTAACCACTCCATATTTCAGTTTCCCCATCAGCAGGATATGCATGACAATAACAGCATGTACTTCCCAGTGCTATTGTAAGGGTCAGATGGGTTTGTATTTAGTGCATAGTAAACTTTCAATTGTGTTAGCCATTACAATTAACATTATTATCAGTGCTAGTATGAGCAAAGTACATAAATATTTGTCTCTGAACCTCTTGGATTTTATGAGACAGTCTTGATATTAAAGATCTGTCCCATTACCCTCTTAAATGTCATGCCAACTGTCAGGATTTCCTGCTCAAAAAATATAGGCCTTGTATTTCCAGTTATTGTCCAATGGGAAATAGGCTTTCTTCAGACACACTATAATTGGGCTGGGCAACAAAGCTCACACTGGGACCCTCTAAGAAAGAATCCATTGACAAGCTTACTGGGCCTCCTTGCCAGATGAAAAACAAGTTTGTCACTAAAATGCCAAGAGGAAGTCATTTGTCCTCACCCTGTGTTTAGGATGTTTCTGACTTCACTCCTCAGACTACCGACACTAACTTTTTAAAATCCCCCTGGAACAGAAAATTTACCCAAGCTTCGGTGGGGAAAAGAAACAAAAACAACTTAAAGGTTAATGCTATATCTCTGAAAGAATGAGGCTGCCTTTTGTTTAGACTAATGAGAAGCTATAACTGAAGTACAGTGATTACTTATATCATCTTACATAGGGCACACACTACCCATAATAGGCCACAAGGTAGCATGCCCTCAGACCCAGAGAGAGAGAGATTAATAGAGAGAATTTGAGGATCATGTTTCTTGACAAACATTAGAGCAGCTGATGCATCTCAAGATCTCATGGGAGTTTGGGGAGTGAGTATGTTGTTAAGATAAAAATGTATTTACTGCCTCTGGAGAAGAGGGCAATAAGTAAATTAATTAATTAACCTGCTTCTACCTCTAATTCTGTCTGAAGGCAAGTTTAACTAGCACAATTAGATGATTTGGGTTCTCGTTTTCTACCTTACAGCAAAGAAGTGTTGAGTGTGTCCCCTTGACCACACCGGCTGCTGTAGGGGTTTAGAAGTAACTGAAGGCGTCTGGCCTTTCTCTTCTCCATATGGAGCTCCTAAGCCACTCTGTTGATTCACATTCAGGGAATGTTCCCGACCTGACCATAGCAGCTGGCTTTCCACACTCTCCTCCCTGGGTCTATACCAAAGTTAGTGGGCCTGACTTTGTCTAATCCATGCACACCCTTTGTGTTTAACTGCCATATTTTTCTGAGCACACATTTGGAATGCAAAGTTTTAAAACAAGATCAAAAACTTAAATTCATTTTGTCAACATTTATTGAGCTACTTCTGTGTGCAAGACACTTCATATAACGGAAAACAAAGTATAATAATTGCCATAGAGTAAATCCAAACTATAACAAAAATCTCAAATGGAGATGCTATAGTTATACCTAGTCCTGATATGTGTTGTTAAGAAATGGTTGTCTAAGGTGCAGAGAGGCTCAGAGAACTTGTATAGGCTAATTCGACTTCAAATCCTGGTTCCACCACTTATTAGTTGTGTGACCATAAAGAAGTTACTTAACCTCTCTGACCCTCAGCCTTATTGCCTTCAATCTGGGGATAACATTACAAACTAGCTCATAAGGTTACAGTGAGAATGAATTGCAGTAATAATGAAAAAGCATTTAGCATACACTATTACTATTGCCAAAAGCAAGGCAGATCTAATAGTTTTACACCAATAATCAGCATGGATCAACCACATAACCCCAGTGTGCTGTAGGCTTCTCCTCAGTCTGATTGGCTAAGGATATTTGCCAACTTTATCTCTCAATTTATGTATTTCATCCTTTTAATAATATTGGGGTTTTGAAAAGCCTGACCTATATTCAAATGAAAAGTGCTGTTTGTGTCATTTGCTCAGGAAGGAAACCCATCAAATTAACTAAATTCATTATCACAAAGTACCCTAAGCCACGTGCTTGTCAAGCCATCCCTGGTGACTTGAGAGAGAGAGGTAAGATCATTACTTAGGGAAACTTCAAATGTGTTTTTCATTAATCTGCTCATTGCATTCGATTAGCAAACAGGCATTGTGTTTCCCCATTATTAATGGTTGGCTAGGGAAATGTGGCACCTCTGAATGCTGCCTTTTATTATATACTTTTAACATCATTCAGAGACTGATGAGAAGGAAAGCAAGCAATAGCAGATGGTAAGTCTACCCTGGCTGTGAACCTAAACACAGACAAGTAGCTGTTCAGCTTTCACTAAATTTGAATGAAATCATGCCCTTGTAGGTATAGAAGTCACATGTCCCCAAATTGTCCATAACATTCTTGATTTCAAATATTCTGTCCTATTGCCCCCATGAGGTCATTCATATTTGTCTGACAACAGAACTGATTTTTGGTTCAGAAAATATGAGAGCTCTATTTCTAATACACACAGAGGCACAGTTGGTCCTGTTTCATCTGCAGCCTTGAACACCAGTAATTTTCATTCACTGTTGTACAGTTGATGTAAAAAAAAAAAAAAAAAAGAAACCACCCACAAAGATTGAAATTTTAAAGCCTGGCCAAGCATGGATGTAGCAATGGAGCAGAAACCTTTGTTTCTGTGACCTTTGGAACAGATGAAATGCACTTTTGAAAAGCTTTCTCAAGTATCTAGTGAGAGAGAAAATCAAAAAGATACAAGCACTATGCAAGAGCTTCTGTGAAGTGGCCACTTTTTAATTCTTTTCTTGTGAACTGACTGGAGGTGAAAAGGTGACCCTTTGATTTTCTGTCAGTGAACCAGAGTTTCAAAGCTTCTGTGTTCTTATGGACTTAAGGCCAGTGATGACACCAAAGAACCCAATCGGATGTAGCACTTTATTAGAGCTGTTAACCTCCAGATGACTCATCAGAAAGCTGTTTCTTTAAACCACCTAGAGGGACATCTGGTCATTTCCTGAGGCAGTGGGGAACCTGGCCAAACCCCAGCCATGACTGCATTCTATGCATTCGGACTCCAAAGGCTTGGGTTCATCTAATGCCAAGCCAATGAGAGCCATTGAATAGCTAAGGAGATATATCTGCTTTTAAAGGACAGAGAACTGCCTGTTGTTTGAACAGATGTGGTATGCCAAGCTACACACTCTTTGGATATGGAAGGGCACAAAAAAATGTCTTTATATTCTGAAGTAAGTGATTTTTGCAACTTTGATTAGGCTTCTCTGACCCACCAGTCCTTGACTTCAGACGATCACTAATATTCATGTCTATTCCAAACTTCAGGACTCATTCACAGAAAAATGGAGCTGTTCAATTTCATCAACTATTTTTTCCCATTTTTGGGAGACAATAGAAAAAAAGACCCAATTTAGAATGACAAGACATATGTTTCTGAGCATGGTAAAGCGTTTTCTAATATCTTCAAAAGTGGGACATCATTGCTTAAGAATCTCCTAAAAATGGAATAAGAAGTTTAGTGTTCAGGAAACTTCTGTCTGCTGAGAAAATGAGGAACTGATGGTATTTGTGATAAACATTTTTTAATTGTGTACTAAAAAGTCTGATTTAAAAAAAAAAGTGATTCAAATGCTAAGGAAGCTTAAAAGGAATCAGTGAAGACTTCAGAATTTAATCAAGTCATTTCCAGTTTTGTTTTGCATAATCCACAGTAGGGCTAATTGAACACCTACATATCCATTTTCCTATATGTGGGGTTGGAGTAAAGGGGAACATCAGAATTCATATTAACTTGGGGAAAATTATTTGTGGAAGACATAAAGAACTAATCTTTGGGGTGGGTGGTTATGAAGACAATTTTTTACAGCAGTTTTAGGTTCACAATGAAAATGAAAAAGAGGTACAGAGATTTCCCTCTCACATGCACACACACATCCCCTCCTCCACACATGCATAGCCTCTGCCATCATCAATATCCCGCACAAGAGTGGTACATTTGTTCCCACTAATGAACTTGCATTGGCACATCACTATCACTATCCATAGTTCTCATATTGTTCACTCTTGGTAGTGTGCATTCTAGGGCTTTGGACACAAGCATAATAATACATATTTATCATTATGGTATTGCACAAAATATTTTCACTAGTCTAAAAATCCTCTGTGTTCCACCTATTTATCTGTCCCCCAACCTTCCAACTCCTGGCAACCAATAATGGTTTTCCTGTCTCCATAGTTTTGTCACAAAGAAGAAATCTTGAAATCTGGTTAGAATTTCTATGCAGACTACTAGTAAAATTATAAGTCAAGTTGTTAATTCTTTTAAAAATTCTATGTCTGTCTTACTTTACTGAATCTATAGCTCCTGGATCATTCCATTTAGGAATTAATATTATGACTCACCTACTATGCTTGCTGTTGCAGCTGGTGAATTGGCCAAGTCCCAGGCTATCCGACAAAGTCTGTTTCTAATCTGTTAGAATGTGAGAGAGCCTTCCTACACCAATAACTTAGCTGCCATTCCATTTACTGTTGGTTTTATTCTGACCTTGAATTTGAGTTCCTACAAATAGATTCCTGTGTTCTTTTCTGTGTCTGAGCCTTATCTGGACCTTTGTTTTTACAACCTGAGATTCAGTCCTATTTTTACCAATACAGTGGGTTGAATAATGGACAAAAAAAGATATATCCGAGTCTGACAACCACCCCTTTCCCCAATACTCGTGAACTGACCTTATTTGGAATTAGTGTCTTTTTAGATGTAATTAAGAATCTCAAGATTAGATCATCCTGGATTTTGGGTAGGCTCTAAATCCAATGACTGGTGTCTTTATAAAAGAAAGAAGAGAGAAATTTGAAACACAGAGAGGCCACATGAAGACAGAAACCACAGAGTTTAGAGAGATATATTTACAAGCCAAGGAATGTCAAGTATTGCCAGCAGCCACTAGCGGCTCAGAGAGAGACAAGAAGCAGGGTCTTCCCCAGAGCCTCCAAAAGAAACTAATACTGCTGACAACTTCATTTCAGACTTCTGGCCTCCAGACTCTGCAAGAATAAATTTCTGTTGTTTTAAGTCATCTGTTTGTGCTAGTTTGTTATGAAAACCCTAGGAAATGAATAAAACCAATCACTGTGAAGATGAACTTTTTGCTTTGTAATTGGGACATGCTAACTTATTGCACCTAATGCCAAGAGTTGCCTAATATTAACCACAGCATTTGTATCTTTTCATATTTTCTGCTCACACATTTGGCCTGCTTGCCTCCACTACACATACCTACCTCACACGTCAACATATCAATACTCTAGGCATCACAGTCTGCCAGACAGCCAAGATTTCTACCAGGTCTATTGCCCAGTGGTTCAGTCCCTCTGTGGGGAGAATTTTGCCTCAAGGAATGAAAATATAACCTAACTAATAAGTAACTTCTGGAAGAACTTGAAAGTCATGCTATGATTTGGAAATTTGGCCTAAGGTTTTTGGAAAGGCATCGATAATAAGAGAAAAAATAGAGTGAGGTTGAGGATACCACTATTGTAGTGAGTTGAAAATGAGGTTCTTTCTAAATTGGCTTTTCACAAGCTTAAGTAAAAGAAAATGGAACTTTTTCTGCTCCATAGTTGTTCATCAGTAAACTGGCTCCTTGTAGGATGCTGATGCTCTTAAAGACTTAATTGACAACTTGCACTTCCACAGCACCTTGGAGTGAAAACTAAGAGGTATCTCATAGCTCACCTTACTCTAAACTTCAGTGACTGGATGATATAAGCCAGGCATTGTTGTTAAACTGGAATAGAGCTTTGAATAAAAATGTCTAAAGACTCTATCTTCATGGGGTTTACACTCATAAGAAAGAAGATGTTCACAGCCATTTTCTTAGCAAGAAATGGCTCAATAAAGGATAGCATTTAAAAACGCTGCCCAAGATACAACAGCTTGTAGAGGCTGTGATGTGATGGAGCACCATTTACTTTCTTGAATATTTAGAAAACTGGTTGACTGCACTTAAATGGGATTTTTAAAGCTTTGAAATTAGTGTTATCTTCTGAACTTGAAAAACCATAAAGCCATGTCTAAGTCACCAATTAAATAGTTCATTTTTTTTAAATGAACAAAAGATCAGATGCATTTCAGTTTTATTCAAGCAAATTAAATTTCACCCAAACAAATGAAGTGTCATTCTCAATGGATCTTTCCTTTGCCTTAGGCTTTTAGCTAACAGACAGTCCTTTTGTTTGAAGGCATTGATTTTTATAATATTAAGTGACTGCAAGTATATTGTCAATAGTACATGTTAAGGGAAGGGGATAGAAGTTAAAAATCTATATATTTCATTTGTAGATTTCCTGAATAAGACAAATTCAGATTAGGAACAAGTTTAGCTATGAGATTTTTCTAAGAGAAAGCATTTCAAAAACTTGCTTGCCTGTGAATCATTTGTTTTAAAAGCATCTTCATTTAGAGTCTCATCTGATCATTCTCAATAAAGAGTTAACAAAGTTATTTAAATTACTTAAATTCTTTCTAAACCCTTCAAATTCGTGACAGCATCTTGGAAGGGGAAGACTTATCCAGCTCTTAATTATTCAGGCTAATGGTGGCCTGCAGTGTGTGAAATGTGATGAACCACACAGGCCAAGTTCAATAACATCAGGCTGAGTGTGGATTGCCAGATGTCATGACTGAGAACATTATTGGGATAAAGATAGGAACTGAGGCTCCATTGGCCATCATGAATGAACAAATTTTGTATTCCCTAGGCAAATATTGATTGTTGCTCTGTTTGTAAAGAAGAATGATTTTTGGAATAAAAGCTTGTGATCTATTTTAAGCCCTTTTCTTGGAAAACTCCAAATCTCCTATGATCTTTTTGCTAAAAACTTTATTTACCAGGGAACTTCAAAATATCCAAGAACTGAAATAGGCAAGGAAGTTTGACTTGATGACCTGTGAGCCATCAAGGGATAAACTAATATAAATTATTAAAAACCACCCCACTGTGTTGCTTTATTAATATTTAACCCTAACATACTCTCACTCTGCTGCCTGATCAGACTATATCATGTCAGGAAAAATATCTACAGATGCAAGAAGAGTCACAAGTAATTCAGCAGAAAGCTATTGGATCCCTCAATGTGCCAAGGACATTGTTGCACACCTAAGCTATACCATCCTCAGAGAATTTATAGTTAATGGAGACATAGTCAAGTACTATACACAAAGCATTAGCATAGGTTTGCTTTGATGGGGATAATAAAGGGTATCATGGGAGCACATAGGGATAGAAATAGCTTCTAACTTGAAATGGCCTCTAAGCTGCAATTGGAAAGATAAATAGGATATAGAGGAAAGTTTTCAATGCAGGGGCGTAGTGTATATATACACAGAACCCTACAAGTTGATGATACATATATTGATGTATAAATGGTTTTATTTGCAAGGGAGTAGAGCTTAAAGGACAAGAGACAGGAATTGAAGCTAGAGATGAGGACAAAGGCAAGTCCTAAAGGGTTTTCTATATGTAGAATGACTTAGTATGCTAAGCACTTCTTGCAATCCCATAGCCAAAGTTCCTGGTACATTTCTAACACAGAAGTAAGGACTAGAACATGCTGACAAAGGAAAAACAAAGGCATAGCTGATACCTAATTCACACGAACGTTGTACTCCTAGAAGAATGGGTGAAAGAACCCACATCCCATCTTTGGAATATTTCACACTTTCCACCAAGAAAACCATAAGAGAAGGCAAATCAACTGGTAATATTATCAGAAAACCATCTAAAGCCTTAATATTCAAATTTTGCCCACAAATAGCATTTGTTATCATTTGGCAGCTTGTTAGAATGCAGAATCTCAAGCCACAACCTAGATCTATTTAATCAGAATTTATAGCTAACAAGATCCGTAAGTGACTCTTGTGCACAGTGGTGTTGGTGAAACACTTATCTACAGCAGATCTCTCAACCCTGGATGCACATTAGAAATACCTAAGGAGAGTTTTTAAAAAATATCAAAGGAAGGTACCTTCTCCAAAGATCCAGGTTAGTGAATCAATTACACAAATTTTTTAACTGTGTGACTGGGTAAATGGCATCTCCAAGCATCAGATCAAAAATAAAGGATAAACAGATAACATGTAAAGAGTTTGGTTTTGACACATTAGTCTGTGACATTTGTGGGACATATAAAAAACAATCATAAATTAATAAATAGGCATATGGATGCATCAATGATATATTAATGTGAAAAATTTCAGTATTCAATGACCAGTTTCAGTAAACAAATCCAGAAAGCTGTAAAGTAAAAGAAAAGTCTAAGATACAGATATAAATTTATGTAGAAATTCTAGAATCACCAACGGTGAAGTTGATCATTGAAGGTATGGGAAAAAATAAGAATGTGAATGAAATGAGAAAAGTAAAGGTCAAGAACAGATTTTATTGCATAATCAACTTTTAAAAAGTAGGCCAAATAAGTTGAGGTCAATAAAGAGGTTAAATTAGGGGATCTACAGAAGAAGAAAAATCAAGAGAAAAGAGAAACATGTATAGCAAGTAAAGAGATAGTTTCAAAAGGACATATAAATAGTGTCAAATACTACTGCAACATCAGAAATACAAGAATTCAGTAGTGCCAATTGGCTTTACCATCTAAGAGTTCGTGTATGACCTTGGCAAGAAGATGAATGGGATGAAAGCCAGATTGTGATTCAATGAGGAATGAATGGAAAATCAAGCAGTAGATACAAAGCTGTAATCATCAAGACAGTATGGTATTGGCACAAAAACAGACACATAGACCAATGGAAAAGAATAGAGAACTCAGAATTCGACCCAAAAATGTACAGCAAACTAATCTTCAACAAAGCAGGAAAGAGGATCCAATGGAAAACAGACAGCCTCTTTAACAGATGGTGCCAGGAGAACTGGACAGCAACATGCAGAAGAATGAAACTAGATCATTTTCTCACACCATGCACAAAAATAAACTCAAAATGGATAAAGGACCTGAACGTGAGACAGGAAACCATCAAAATCCTAGAGGAGAAAGCAGGAAACAACCTCCTTGACAACCACCGCAGCAACTTCCTACTTTACACATCCCCAAAGGCAAGGGACCTCATCAAGGTTAAAAGCTTCTGCACGGCAAAGGAAACAATCCGTAAAACTAATAGGCAACCGACGGAATGGGAAAAGATAGTTGCAAATGACATATCAGATAAAGGGTTAATATCCAAAATCTGTAAGGAACTCACCAAACTCCACATCCGATAAGCAAACAATCCAGTGAAGAAACGGGCAAAAGATATGAACAGACACTTCCCCAAAGAGGACATCCAGATGGCCAACAGACACATGAAAAGATGCTCAGCATCCCTCCTCATCAGGGAAATACAAATCAAAACCACACTGCGATACCACTTCACGCCAGTCAGAGCAAATCAGAGAACTCTGGATGCTGGTGGGGATGTGGAGAAACGGGCACCCTCTTACACTGTTGGTGGGAATGTAAACTGGTACAGCCCCTCTGGAAAACAGTGTGGAGGTTCCTCAAAAATTTAACAATAGAACTCCCCTATGACCCAGCAATAGCACTGCTAGGAATTTACCCAAGGGATACAGGAGTGCTGATGCATAGGGACACATGTACCCCAATGTTCATAGCAGCACTCTCAACAATAGCCAAAACATGGAAAGAGCCTAAGTGGCCATCAATGGACGACTGGATCAAGAAGATGTGGTTTATCTATACCATGGAATACTACATGACAATGAGAAAGAATGAAATCTGGCCATGTGTAGCAACATGGATGGACCTTGAGGGTGTTGTGCTGAGCGAAATAAGTCAGGCAGAGGACAGATACCATATGTTTGCACGCACTGGAGGATTAGGAGAAACTTAACGGAGGACCATGGGGGAGAAGAAGGGGGAAAATGTGGGGGAGAGAGAAGGAGGCAAACCATGAGAGACTCTTGAATACTGAGAACAAACTGAGGGCTGATGGGGGTGGGGGTGAGGGGAAGGGGAGTGATGGGCATGGAGGAGAGCACTTGGGATGAGCACTGGGTGTTATATGGAAACCAACTTGACAATAAACTTAAAAAAAAGAAAGAAAATCAAGCAGTAGAAACAAATAGTTTCTATTTCTCTTTCAAAAAGCTTGGAGATAAAAGAGAAATTATAAAATATGGTGATAGCTAGAAGATGTAGAATTTTAAATCCTAAGCTGCATTTAGGGATTCCACAAATGTTTCAGAGGCTAGAGTGTTGGATCCACTAATTGCAATGTTTCTAGAGTAAACACACATGGCTCATAAGCATATGTATTTTTCATCATAAATGTTTATGCATCTAGTATATTGTTGTGGAATAAAATTGCCTATTCAAACATAGTAGGCTTTGGTTCTATATAGACACAGCTATCATAATGTTCCACACAAGAGATTAGTGCAATGATGTAGTCTCACATTTTTAGGTTTCTCTTACATTAGGTTGGCCAATTAAATATTTAGATGAAGAGAAACATGACATTCAGATGCTACCTTTATATAAACACTGTGGTTTGGTCATAACTTTTTACTACTTACAGCTGTGGGACTTGGAAAACTATTCTTTTGGCGTAAACTACTGTATCACAATGGGAAAAATTGTGAAAAGCAATAAAAAATGATTTAAAATAATTGATTCTAAATATTAGTTCTATTTAACTAACTGGAATTAATATTAAAACAAAAATAAGGTTGTAAGAAATAAAAAAAGAATACACTTATCATGATCAGCACTGAGAAATGTACAGAATTATTTAATCATTAGATTATAAACCTGAAACTAATATAATACTGTATAATAATTACACAAGAAATTAAAAAGTAAAAAGTAAACTTTTGAGCACTTGGGTGGCTCATGATCTCATGGTTCATGAGCTCGAATCCTGTCCAAGTTGGGCTCTGCACTGATAACAGAGTCTTCTTGGGATTCTCTCTCTATTACTGCTTCTCCCCCAGACATGCTCTCTCCCTCTCTGTCTCTCAAAATAAATAAATAAACTTAAAAAATAAAATACATTTTACAAGACAAAAATTAAATAAATGTTAATATTTATTTAAAATTAAGTAAATAATTAGTGAGCTGGATTTGGGTATTAATTTTATTTTTATTAATTAATTTTAATAGCCACCCTGATTTTAATAAGTGCAGTAATCCTTTATGATAGGTAGAAAATACATTATCCCCAAACTTTTGTGAATTTAGAAACCTAAGAGAGGGATGACAATACCTACAACACACGTAACAACTTGAATAATTCTAAAATATCATTTCTTCCTTTTAGAAGAGAATCAAACATGCATCCCCTTTCAAACTTTCAGAATTGGCTCATTGCTCAATGAGACAAAGTATAAAGCATATAAACTCTAAAATATTATCTGAATTTAAGTCCCAGCATTACTGGGTCATATTTTCAGCACTTAGATCAGTGCCTGAAACACACACTCTAAAAAACTTTATCAGTTAAGTAGAAAGGATATATCTATGAAAGAAGTGTCCTGTGATATTGTGGAATGATGTCCATTGCAAGGGATCACAGATATGTCATAATTATTCCCTAGATTTCCCTCAGTAGTCTATTACACCTACATATCTGTTTTCAGTGTGAGTAAACTTTGGGTAACTTCTTCGTCCATAGGCCTAGATAAAGTCTTTTCCTAGATTAGGTTGGTTGAGATAACTTTGCCTGGAAAAGATATTTTTTATTTCTGAATACATAACACCTCCATCTTCCACCTGCACACAGGATTAGAACAATTTTCTAGATACTTGTGTTCAGGTCAAGGAACCCTCTTAAATTGTGCCCGGATCTAAAACCTTACTCTCAAACGTTACAGCAGATTCCTTTGTGAGCAAAGTGTTCATTAAAACAAACAAACAAACAAGCAAAAACAAAAACAAAAACAAACAATTGAGATACTACTACGTTATCGCTTTTACTAAGAGCCAGGAGGCTGAGACCACTAATCCTCCAACAGCCTCCTGAATCCCAAAGCACTGAACTGGTTCTAAAACACTTTGCTCCAAGGGCATAAGAACTGTGAAGCCACTACCAAATGTCATTACCACATAGTCTCCCTTGCCTCAGGCCACATTCATTCTCTTTGTGGACTCTAAGAATGACACCTGAGTTTCATTTAGAATCTTCACAAGAACTAATTCTACTAGGTCTTCCCTGTCATTAAAAATTAATACCTCTACATTTTGCTTCCTTTTCTACTTCTACTATTCCACTTTCCCCCAAACTTATTAATATGTACCACATGGACTCCAGGCCAAATAAATTCCAAGTGTGTGTGTATGACAATGTTTAAGAGACTGGGCTTTAGAATCAGATAGAACTGGATTTGAATCCAGACTATTATTTACTAACAGACATTGACGAGTCATTTAACCTTTCTGACTCTCAATTTCCCTATCTGTAAAACAAAGGTAATGGCGTTGACTTCTTGATTTTTTTGTGTGTGATGATTAAGTGACACAAGGCACATAGGTCACTTAGCACTGTGCCCAGTACATCTTGCCTCAAACTTCTTTGATACATGCCATGTGAGTTGGTATCAGTAGCCTCACAAACCCTCACTGTACCTTAGTTTTAACTTCTGGAAGCTGACTTCCAATTCTTGAAGTGTTCATCCCAGAACTCCCAAAATGAATTCTGTGTCTGCCCCGTAGGTTGTATTTTAAATTGGGCTATACCTGACACCTACGTGTTTTCACAGGAGGAGTAATAGACAGCCAAAAACTTATTCTTATTCATTTGGATTCTCATAAACTGACTGGCTTTGACTGCTGCAGGGGTCCCCTTCAGACCAATTCGGCAATACCATAGCATCAATTTCTATATCTCTATATCATGGCATAACAGTTGAAAGCATAGAAATTAAAGCCCAATTGCCTGAGCTGAAATCCCACTTCTGTCTTTGTGCATCCTTGAGCAAGATAGCTGGCCTTTTTGTGCCTCAGTTTCTTCCACTGTAACATGGGATAATAGTAAGAGTGCCAATTTTGCAGCATTTTTGTGAGACTAAAGTGGGTTAATATATTATTTAAAGTACTTAGAATAATTCCTGGAAGATAATAAGCATTTTGTGGCTGTGTGTTCACTTTTACTAACTACCAATAAAGTAGGATATAATTCATTAATTCTACAAACATTTGCTAGTTGGTGATTATGTGCCAACACTACACTCAAAAATAAAAGATAAAAGAGCTTCCAATAAAAAAGACTTGTATATTATATATAATATATATTTATACCATATAAATATACACACATATATGCACACATATACACGTACATTATGCATGCATATATATGTAGCACACATATATGATATGAAATATACACGAACATATATCACATATTTTACACTACAACAATGCCTGACATTTTATGATCTCAGATTACCAATCTGTTCCCTTTCATTTCTTCTCTTTGTGCCTTTTTAATTAATTACATGTGAGTTTATATATGGACACACCACTTGGACTAGCCTTCTGTTGGATGGGTGCCAACAAAGTATCACCTCCAAGTTTATCTCCTATCACTTGTTACCAAGATCTCTGCATCAAATCACATTCTTTACTAAACAAATCATTGTCTGAAAACCAATAGTAATAGAGCTGAAAATTTTAAGCCATTTCCTAAATCTGTGACTGAAGACATGGAGAAGCATCCTCAAGGTCAGTAAACAAAGAATGAAATTATAGCTGATTTGACCTGAATTAACGATTCCTAGTTTATAGAATATGATGGAAGTGCTATTTTAATCTGGATCTAATTTGAATAACAACGAGTTAATGAACAAAGCTGGTGTTACACCATTTTTGAGGTGGACAAATATTCTCTTTACCAGGCACTTGTCATCCCTCTTAACAGGTGGCGAAGCTCTCCACCGCTGACAGCTAACAATGCCTTCCACCCCCTCTCCATAATAAAGCCTGACTTCACTTAGCTCGTCATGATGCTTACATTGTTCTTTTGGACTACAAGGGTGAGGTCCTTTGAAGACCAAGAGCAACAGTTGCCTCTTAAGTCATTGCCATTAAAGCAGCTGGTTCTCAAATATTCCTGACCAACTCCACACCGTGGGAACTAGTGACTTAATTTACCCGGTTCTCAGTTTGCACCTATGCCCCGTCCAGCCCCCGACCTTCTGCTCCCTGTGATTCCTGATCCTCTGACATTGTCTCTGGGTTTGTCCTGGCTTCAGTCCACTGCTCCCCAGTGACCTCCCTGCTGCTTCTGAATCAGTCAGCTTCTGTCAACCTCTGGAGCTTGTCTCTGTGTCTCTTGAGATTCTGCTCTTTATTGTCAACAAGTGTTATCACAGTGGCCAAACTCTGAACTCTGCCCTGGTCCACTAACCAGCCCGAGGCTCTCCTCTGCTGCTGTCTTCAAAGGATAATATAAGTGCATTTACTAGAAAAGTACAAGTCAGCTTGGGCTAAAGTGAAACACTTACCAGAGGCATTTCAGAGATGGTCCTTTCTAGAACCGGCCACAGTTTAATGGGGACAATTATTTGGATAAAGTCCTTAGTCTTGCTTTATTGAGCACCAACCATATGTAAAGTATTTGTTTTCTTTATTTCATTTTATCTACAAATGACCTAAAAGGAGAAATCTTTACCCCATTTTAAAGATGAGGAAATCGAGGTTCAGAGAATTTTTCTTAAACAGCACAATATCACACAAAGACTGTGTTCTCTCTGTCTTCCTTCTTGCAAGAGGGAGCTTTCTTTTTGCTTCTTAATCACACCAATATCAGTGGCTTCCAACTTACCCCAAGGGTAAGACTAACCCTATAAGCAACTATAATGAGCCAAGCACGGATACATTTTTACGCCTAAGCGGGAATTCCTGATCTATGAAAACAGCCTGCAAAGGAGTCAGCAGCCTGAGTTGTCCCAAATTTCATACAATTTATAAAGGGAAGGAAGAAAAGCCAATTACAATGCTAAATATAAAATGACCCATCAGTGTGCATCACCGAAGTTGCTCTCCGTCTGCTGTGTATGGTGACCTTCAAATGGGCAAAGAGGTCGTTCCTAGAAACGGTATCTTTTCAAGTTAATTGATTTGAGAAAATAGCAACAAATTAACCACTCAGTTGTGCTGTTTTTTTTTTAAATTCCAACAAATGACCAAAGATATGTGCCCCTCTGCCGTCCTAGTTTAACTTATTAAGCTGGCAGCAGGAATCCAAATCAGCAAAGACAATGCATTATACAAATGGCATCAAATTTATGCAACTAATTTTAGAACTAAGGAAAAGTGTATTCTTTTACTTGTCTGCACTGTGTTGTGCTATATTCTGTAAAATTGCACTTCTTATTTTGGAATCATGAATATAGAGTCACCTGCTAAGAAAAGACTTTCCATCTCTGTGGACATATTCCAGGTAGCTTCTCTGAAATAAGCTATTGCCAGATAAGTGTTCAAAAGCCCTGTGTCATTAGTTGAAAACTGATTTTCACCTCAATGTAACATACTGATAAGACTTTGAGAGACAGTTGAAAAACCCTTTAATTCTAGGATATAAGTTAATGTGTTTTAGTTTTCTCTTAAAGCAGGTTTTAGTAACATGTGGTTTTTATGCATTATGATCAAGGGATAGTTATAAAACATACAACATATATCTGTAAAATAGTAATCCATATATGGTCCTTTAGTTTGGTACTTGTGCTGTATATGCACACTTGAAAATTCAGGGAAGGAGTAGAATTTCTTAATATTCTATCTCCATTTAGTCGTTCAGCATATAATATCAACATTTTAAATGTAAAACCACATGCAAAGATTACATTCTTCAGGAAGCCTTCCCAGCTTACCTCTTTCCAATTCTGACAATAGTGTGATTCATTATACTCAGAAATTCTTTAAGTAAATATTTCATTAAGTGTATTGTTTCTCCTTTTTCCCACCCATGCAAATGGAACTTAGCAGTGGGCACGACTGCTAGGCATTACTACGGGGATCTGTGAGTGGTGTATGACATTTATTTTGGTTGTTACAAGGTAGGGTATTGTGTTAAGGTTTTCCAGAGAATCCAGAACAGATAGTTAGGTAGATGGATGGATGGATGGATAGATTATAGATAGATAGATAGATAGATAGATAGATAGATAGATAGATAGAATGATAATGATAATTGTTGTAAGGAATTGGCTTCATAATGGAGGCTGAGAAATTCTACCATCCACTGTCTGAAAGCTGGAGACCCAGGAAGGTTGGTGGAAATGCCAACCCAAATCTGAAGTCCTGAAAACCAGGGGTAAGTTTCAGTCCAAAGGACTTCCAAGACCAATATCCTAGCTCAACAGCCAGGCCAAGTGAGCAAAGTCAACCTTCCTCTGCCTTTTTATCCTATCCAGGTCCCCAATGGATTGCATGACACTCCTACATATTGGGGAGGGCATCTTCTTTATTATTTAGTCTGACAATCCAAATGCTAATCTCTTCCCAAAAATATCCTGACAGACCAGAAACAATGTTTAACCAGACATCTGGGTGTCCTGTGGTCTAGTCAAATTGACACATGAAATTAATCATCAGAAGTATACAATTATGTATGCAATAAACTTTCTTACTGCAAAATAGTAGTGAACATGCTCTATTCATGACCTAGAGCATCTATCCACTTGTGCTAAAGGGTATATTCAAAGAGTGTGTGAAGAATTGCACTCATCATTGAGACAGTATGGCATTGGCACAAAAACAGACACATAGACCAATGGAACAGAATTGAGAACTCAGAAGTGGACCCAAAAGTATACAGCCAACTAATCTTTGACAAAGCAGGAAAGAATATCCAATGGAAAAAAGACAGCCTATTTAACAGATGGTGTTGGGAGAACTGGACAGCAACATGCAGAAGAATGAAACTAGATCATTTTCTCACACCACGCACAAAAATCAACGCAAAATGGATAAAGGACCTGAATGTGAGACAGGAAATAATCAAAGCCCTAGAGGAGAAAGCAGGAAACAACCTCCTTGACCTCCACCGCAGCAACTTCTTACTTGACACATCCCCAAAAGCAAGGGAATCAAGAGCAAAAATAAACGATTGGGACCTCGTCAAGATTAAAAGCTTCTGCACAGCAAAGGAAACAACCCACAAAACTAATAGGCAACCAACAGAATGGGAAAAGATAGTTGCAAATAACATATCAGATAAAGGGTTAATATCCAGAATCTATAAGGAACTCACCAAACTCCACACCCAAAAAACAAACAATCCAGTGAAGAAATGGGCAGAAGACATGAACAGACACTTCTCCAAAGAGGACATCCAGATGGCCAACAGACACATGAAAAGATGCTCAGCATCCCTCCTCATCAGGGAAATACAAATCAAAACCACACTGAGATACCACCTCACACCAGTCAGAGTGGCTAAAATGAGCAAATCAGAGAACTCTAGGTGCTGGTGAGGATGTGGAGAAACAGGCACCCTCCTACACTGTTGGTGGGAATGTAAACTGGTACAGCCCCTCTGGAAAACAGTGTGGAGGTTCCTCAGGAAACTAACAATAGAACTCCCCTAGGACCCAGCAATAGCACTGCTAGGAATTTACCCAAGGGATACAGAAATGCTGAGGCATAGGGGCACATGTACCCCAATGTTCATAGCAGCACTCTCCACAATAGCTAAAACATGGAAAGAGCCTAAGTGTCCATCAACAGACGACTGGATCAAGAAGATGTGGTTTATCTATACCATGGAATACTACATGGCAACGAGAAACAATGAAATCTGGCCACGTGTAGCAACATGGATGGACCTTGAGGGTGTTATGCTGAGTGAAATAAGTCAGGCCAAGAAGGACAAATATCATATGTTTGCACGTATAGGAGGATTAGGAGGAACTTGACGGAGGAACAAGGGGGAGAAGAAGGGGGGAAATGGTGGGGGAAAGGGAGAGAGGCAAGCCATGAGAGACTCTTGAATGCTGACAAAAACTGAGGACTGATGGATGTGGGGGGGAAGGAGGGACGGGCATGGAGAAGGACACTTGTGGGGATGACCACTGGGTGTTATGTGGAAACTAATTTGACAATAAACTATTTGGAAAAAAAAAAAAAAAAAGAGTGTGTGAAGAGAATATTGGTTCTTCTTGAAATTGGCCTCTGGATCTCTTGATGCAGAGGTGGGACACAAGTGGGGCAGATGCCTACTCTGTCTCCAGCTCTGAAATCTTTCAGGGAATATTGGTCTGATGATAGCTATACTCCCAGTAATCTCCAAGAAATGTGACCTGGGGCTCACTGCCACTTAGTAGTTGTGGAAACTTAACCAAGAGAGAAAATACTAAGTGCAATTGCTTAAAGAACAACTATTTTCCTGCTTTGGTTTCTGTGTCTCCCTCTCTCTCTCTCTCTCTCTTTCTCTGCCTCTTTGTCTCTTCAAAAATAAACATAAAAAATTAGTTTAAATGGGGTCCCTGTGTGGCTCAGTCGGTTAAGCATCTGACTTCTGCTCAGGTCATGATCTCATGATTATGGATTCGAGCCCCATGTTGAACTTTGTGCTGACAGCTCAGAGCCTGAAGCCTGTGTCAGTTTCTGTGTCTCCCCTCTCTCTGCCCCTCCCCCACTCAGGCTCTTTCTGTCTGTCTGTCTCTCTCTCTCAAAAATAAACATAAAACATTTTTTAATAAAAAACAACAACTGTTTTCCCCTTCTCTAGATAACCTAAGATACGGCCTTAAAACAGGGCCAGTTAATATTTTAAAGGTCATATGAACTGAGATAATAGTGCCTCCTCCTGCCATAGGCAACTTGAAATAAATCATTCTTCAAAATTACATAAAACACAGTGAATGCTAAAAATTAAAATATCCTTTTTCTTGGTTTTCCAATTGGATTAAGTTTGCCTTTATTTCTTTTTAATAGACAAATAATTTTCTGTTGCCTTAAATACTAGCTCTGTCTGTCCATGGAGTAACCTAGCACTCTCTAGGAATTAAGCCAGACTAGCAGAGGAAGAGGTACCTACAGTGAAATATATTGACCCCCACCATCTATCACTACTGCCAGTGGATCTGATTTTCATGAATTATTTCTTGGTAAGAAACCATCAATCTCTGCCAAGGGATAATTTTAAAGAAAAGCTTATCACCACATATATACATATATCATAAGTATGTTGTTTAGGACAGCATCATACAAGGCATATATATTTTATGAGTTATGTATATCATGGATTTTGTGAATCATGCAACCACCCAAGTTCCTTTTTCCAACCACCCATGATAATTTTGAGGATAATTTTGACAGATGTCCTCTGTCTCCTCCATTTAGTGATGCTACCCCTAATTTTCTTCCACTTACTAACTCCACTTGTTATCATTTTATCTTTCTATGTAACCCTATAACATCCATAATTCTCTATAAGACAATGAGTTATATATAAATAGGTTTATCTCTAGTTCCATAACACGATGTACTTATGGCTCTCATACAATGATTCCTCTCATAGACAGGCAGGACTCTTGTGACAAGAACTGAAATAAAATATGCTGGATTAATTTTTAAATACTTTTTATAAAATTCATTTCATCTAAATGGTAATGTGGGTGATTTTTTTTACTATGTTTCTTTATATTTTTCTTTTTTTTAATTTTTTAATGTTTATTTCTTTTTGAGACTGAGAGAGACAGAGCACCAGCTGGGGATGGGCAGAGAGAGAGGGAGACACAGAATCTGAAACAGGCTCCATGCTCTGAGCTGTCAGCACAGAACCTGATGCGGGGCTCGAACCCACGGACCGCAAGATCACGACATAAGCTGAAGTCAGACACTTAAATGTCTGAGCCACACAAGTGCCTCTACATATTTCTTAACTTTGAAAATTTCTTTAATAAATGTGTATCAATTTTATAATCTAAAAAAACTAGAGAAGTCATTCACAGTAGTTCTATGCTATATAATAATACAATAAAAACATGAATATTCTTCATTCAGATTTTGGGAGGCTAACATAAATCAGTGTGGCATTTAAATTTCAGTGTATGTTTACCTAATATGTTCAGTATTTCATACTTCCAATGACTCAATATGAATAACCAAATGATTTTAATATTATTCTTGAGATCCATTTGTATTTTAATTTGAACAGACTAAAATTATATTACAAAGTTCCAGTTATAAGCACGTTTTGAGTCCTAGATGTTGCTTTATGGATATCTTATCTGTGATAAGATTGATAAGCCTTATTTTGAAAAAAAAATCCAATAGTCCAATTGTGCTGTAATGCTATGAGTACTACCCAGGGGAACACCTTTGATTCTTAGAGATTAGATGGAAAAAGTAAATGTCATCAGCCCCCACTGAATTCCAACATCAATTTGGTAGCTGTTAAGGTACTAGGTAAATAGAAAAAAATATAAAATAAATATCTTCAGAAATTCCAAAGGCTATGATCTAAATGTTCTCAAGACAGAAAAATCGCACTTTAATATAAACTTCAGCCCCTGTCTACTATAGTAAATTTTATAATCCCATCCGCCCAGTGAAAGTTTTGGTTAGAGGGGCAGCTGCATGAAATCGCAGTCAGGGGAGGATTCAGGATGAATGTCAGTCTTTGTGTTATGAACGCCAGATTGATGTCAGTAACCAATTAGGTGCTGGATTCCAACTGTGAGTCTGTCTTAAGAGAAGAGACAGTTGAGCATCCTGAGAAGCAATCTGAAGAAGCAGAAAGAACATCAGAAGGAAGTCAGGAGACCAAACTTGATGATTTGCCCAAGTAATTTTACCACTAGGAGCCTTGGTTTCCTTTTCTCTACTATGAGGAGATAGAACTATGTGATCTCTGACCACCCTTCCATAACTGCAATCCAACAAATCCCTCAGTTGCAATAGCATGCTCCTCTCTCCCAGGCTCTATCCAGTAGCCATCAAATGGTCATTAACTCTGGTTACCAGTCATTGTGTTTGTACATGGAAAATTGACCTCATTGGTGTCCCCTTGGATTTAAAATTGCTGGTGATAAAGTCCCTTGAAGTAATTATTCTTGCTACCCTGGTGTGCATCTCCAATTTAAGGCAATTAGATACGATTAGTCATAGTTTTCTTATCCTTTTACTCCTTTGGCTTTAGTATTCAGAAAGGACAGGCATTCCAGAAAGTCACTGTGTGTCAGAACAAGTACATCTGGGTTTCCAATAAAGAATATATCTCAATTTTTCCTAATAATTATGGAGAAGGGACAGGCCCTTGTTTTCTACATCACTAGTAAAATTGCCCACAATTCAGGCTGGCAGAATTTTTGCCAAAAATAGAGAAATAAATTGAAAGGAAATCTTAGAGGACCTTGAGATTAATTCTATGTATTTTATTTTAAAATTACCACTGATAAATATTTCTGTTCTTTGAGATTTCAGCTGTTATCCTATGGCTTGTCTTTCTGTTTTCATTTCAGCAGATAATTGCCTGCCTCAGGATATTGTGGTGGTGTTTTTTTTTATAGACAGAGATTTCTCATACACATTTTAAGTGCTTTCTGAAATTAACTCTTGGGCTTCCATTTTGGCACAGTCAGGAACGAGGCTCTAGTAAAGCCTATGTGGGAGTGTAATGGATCTCTCCTCTTTTCCACTTTCTCCAAATATGAATATTTGTACTAGGTTCTTGATGTACTGCAGAGCTTATTAGGAAAATAATACTGCATGTACAACACTGAAACATGCTGTTTAGTTGTATATTCTATAGATCTTTTCGGGGCACCTGGGTGGCTTAGTCGGTTAAGCGTCCGACTTTCGCTTAGGTCATGATCTCGCGGTTCGTGGGTTCGAGCCCCGCGTCGGGCTCTGTGCTGGCTGCCAGCTCAGAGCCTAGAGCCTGTTTAGGAGTCTGTGACCCCCTCTCTCTCTGACCCTCCCCTGCTCACGCTGTCTCTCTCTCTCTCCTAGAAATAAATAAAAATATTAAAAAAAATTTTTTATAGATCTTTTCCCTTTCATGTGTACTACAAAATCTGTAGAAAAAACATTAAGCTAGCACAGTCAAAGTAGCAAAGAATAGGTGCTACATAATCATCTATTGATAGGATCAGTGAATGAATGAACACATGAAGTATTTTCATTAATATCTTTTTTAAATGTTTATTTATTTTTGAAAGGGGGAAAGGGACAGAGATAGAGGGGGTCCCAGAATCCAAAGCAGGCTCCAGGCTCTAAGCTGTCAGCATAGAGCCTGCTGTGGGGCTCGAACACATGAACTGTGATATCATGACCTGAGCCAAAGTTGGACACTTAACCAACTGAGCCACCCAGGCACCCCTTCACTGATATCTTTTAAGTGATGCACAGAACACTCTCACTGTGCATAGAAGCTATAAAGCGAGCTGCTCGGTTACTCAATAAAATAAACACATTTAGCCTTAGCTTTCAATATTCTCAGTAGGATTGTTAGAGTGTCGAATTATAAATGAATGTGTAGCCTTTCTGGACATTTTCATATTGGGCATCTATTACTTTAGAAGGCCTTCATAAGGGAAAGTCACTAAAGATTATTTCAGCTAGCAGAACAAGAAAGTGGCTGTAAGATATTCTTAGAGATAATTTTTGTCCAGGGGCCTCATCCCACAGTCCACAGACCATTACAGCAGAGTGTCAGGGTTGGACTCTGATCCCTGGAAATTTCAAATAAGCAACAATAGTTTGTTCTTCAAACAGTTACAGAAGAAGAGCTAAAAACTTGTGAACTGCCCTCTCATTTTGTCCACATGAGGTATAGCTATTAGATTTGAAAAACAGAGTTTCTTTAACTGCAAAGGAAATTGGGCCCAGAGTAGCTGCTTAGGATCATACGGCCACAAAGGGCAGAGCCACTAAACTGCCCACCGTGCCACATTATCCAACATGCGTGACTACCAGTACCCTAAGGCCACAATTCTCAGCTGGGACTGAGTTTGCCCTCCCAGAGGGTGTTTCACCATTGCTGGAGACTTTTTTCGTTGTCACAGCTGCAGGGGAGAGTACTGGCATCAAGTGGGTAGCCCCCAGGGATGCTGCTAAACACCCAGTAATGCACAAGACAGCCCCCCCGCCCCCCGCTCAGCAACCTATCACCTGGCCCAATATGGCAATAGTGCAACGCCAAGAAACCATAGTCTAGACAATAAAGCAAGAAGGAACAACAAGAATTCTTTTCTTGAGGGATGGAAAGGACAGTGGGCTCTGACAAATGAGCCGGTAGAAATCTCCATTGGTCCCTGTCCCTTGATCTCTGATACAGGATATTCTACTAGTCTACACTTAGCAAATGTAAAATGAAATTAATGGAAGAAAGTGCATATTTGGAGGACCATCAGTCAAGGACGTGGTGGGAGCCATTTGGGCACTTAACCTCTCTCACCTCAAGGCTTTCTCACACTTTTTCATCTGTAAATTCATAGGAGGATTAAATGATCAAACACCCAGCTCATATATAGTATTTAGTAAATGTTAGCTATGACCACTGTCTAATTTCATCTTCCCAGGAGAGAAGAACTAGTATCCTAGTATTATAGATGAAATAATTGAAATTCAGAGACTGTCTTGTAGCGTCAGCAACAGCAGCAACTTCAAAGTGGAAAACGGGTGAGGCAGGGAGTGGGCATATCTCCCCACCGCCTCCCCACCACACCACCATGGCTCTCTCCTCTTTCACGCACACAGAACATTATTACAACATGAAAACTTTGTCTGGGACATGCAGCTCATAGTTTGTATTTTAATTTTTGTTTCTCTTTTAACAACAACTACAAAAAACCTGTACCATTTAAACTGTTTCAGAACAAAATTTGGACTTTTCTGTCATAATGTATCTCACTTACTTCATGCACTGTAATGTCATTTATCAAAATTTATCAAAATTTAGATGATAATGCAGCCCCACAACTAAGTGATTAATTGCAAAGGGAAATACAGTTAACTTTACTGTAAAGAAACCTCGTGTACATTCTCTTAACCAAGTGATCAAAGTTAACATACAATACTGGGAAAAATATCATTTACCTCCTAATATCATGGACTGAAAACACATTATCCCTTAAAGTACATTCCCACTAAACAAAGCCTAAAATATCAGGCAAATCGAAATTGTTCTATTCCCTTCAAAAATACCGAGGTCATACAGACAAAAATGTGGAAGAGGCAGTATTCCAATTTTTTAAAAAAATTAAAGAGGACACGGCCACTAAATATAATGTGTGAGCTTAGATTGGATCCTGGACCAGGAGGGGCAAGAGCTATAAAGGACTTTATTAGAACCATTGATATAATTTAATACAGACTTGGACTATATAATGACATTTCATCAGTGTTAAATTTTCTTATGCTTGTCTTTTTACTGTAGTTATGTAAGAAAATGTCGTTATTCCTAAGGAAGTGAAATATTTAGAATTAAAGATAGTTGTGATATTGGTAAACCAGTTCTCTGGAAACAAATAATAGTAAGTCAGAACCCTCGTGTGTCATGTTTCTTTATTTCTGTGGTGGAAATGCTCCCACCATGACCAATTTTAGAAGTCACTGAGGACAGAATTGGGAAGACAGATGTACTGTATATTATGCATATTATTTTAATCATAATTATGTAAATTATATATCATAAATTATGTTTATATGTAAATGCTCATTATTAAATACATACAACCTACACATATATTTCACTATGTATACTCATTACATAGAAGAATTACACTATGTATATTCATGCACATATTATACACGGATATACATATATATACATGTACTATATATAATCTATACATATATTAAATGAGATAAAGCAAATATGGAAATAATAGAGATTATAAAAGGATTCATGAAAATTCTTTGTATTATACTTGAAGTTTTTCTGTAATTTGCAAATTGTACCAAAATGTCAAAGTTCAAAACCTATAGGAGGAGTCGGTAACATTTCATCTTATGCAGGGGGTTAAGTGTTAAAGTCAATGAACATGTTGCAGCTTTAAAAACACCCTTAGGATCCCTGAAGTCTTCCATTAAGACAGTACAGTACTGGCCTTCAATGAGTCAAGCTCAGCCAATATTTGCTTCTTTAATAGAACCCCAGATGAAGAAGTTTAAGGACCACATTTTAATTAAAAAAAAAAACAAATACTTCGTAAACATTTAAACACTGGGACCTCACTTAGCATGGAGAGATACTCACAACATAAGAGATGACTGGGCACATAGCCAACTAAAGAGATAACAGATTCATTGCTCCTATGCTCCCAGGCATATGTTTATGGAGAAGAATGGAATAGGGACACTATTCAAATTCCTCTCTCTCTTTTTCTCTCTCCCTCCCTCCCTCCTTCTGCTCCTTCTCTCCCTCTCTAGCTCTCTTTTTCTCCCCTGCCCTGCAATTATAAGTTTCAGGGCCAGAATTATTTGAAACCCTCTACCAAGGACTATTCTCTTTTCCTACCCCATATCTGTCTCTAGAGGATGCCAAAACTGAGGACCAGCTTCAGGAGACCTTACATTCAAAGGCTAGAGAAAGAGAGATACCAACACCAGACAAAGATGAGGGAAGACTGAGATTCATACAGCTTCTGGGAGCTAAGAGAGCAGAAGTGTTAATGAACACTACCAACTGGTACAATAAAAGTCTGGAAAGTGAAGACTGGAAAAGATCAAAGGATTGAGCAACTCAGCGATCATGTAGTCCATCAAAAATGAGATCTCAATAGAGTAATAGGAGCAAAAGCCAGATATAAGTGATGAGCAGATGATGAGGAAAAACTACAGTGAGCATCAACTGAGCCATTATTTAAAGGCTGTAGAGAGCAAAGGAAATAGGGTGGCCACAGTTTAGAGGCATAACAGATTCTGCATGTTTGTTTTCCAGACTTTTTCCTCTGAATTCACCATGCACATCACAAAAAAATACATTGCAATGGTCTCTTCACCAGGGTAGCAGTGTTCCTCAAACATCTTTAAGTTATTTGGGTCCATTTGTGGTATGAAGCTTTGTTCATGTGTCTTGTGACGTTGGGGAGAAATAAGACTTGAAAGAAAGCCAGCACTCTGTGCAAACCAGCTTTTATTCATAGAATGGGAAGTATAAAGCTCATGGGGAGCTTATTGTAGTGTCTCATGGGCTAAGGGCAGAGCCCTCAGGACTGACTTGGCCCATCAGATAATATCTAAGGAGCACATTTCTCCTCCACTTAATGGGATTTCCTCCCACAGTGCAGGACACTCCTGCTTGTTATTATGGGCCGGCTTTTCTACATTCAACAGAGAACAGTTCTGAAAATGTGACATTGTCTGCACACGGTGTACAGCCTTCAATCTCCCACAATGTACTCCCTGGGAAGCACTGTAACAAATAAACTCATTATCAGCTAGAGAAAAGCCACCCCTACCCCCAACCCCATATTTATATAATTATGACCATTTCTTCAGCAAATTACTTGTTAGCACACTTAAGTCAGAAGCACTGTCAAGAGAGAATTTATTGCCCTAGATTTAAATCACTCAAATAAGAAAACAAACAAGAAAATAGCAATATCTTTAGTAGGTAAAGATGATAATAATATGGTAGAATATATACACTTCTGCTTTGGTAACTAAAACACAAACCTAGAAAGCTGAGGCAAGATGGCGGAGAAGTAGGGAGCTCTGTACATTTCACTCGCCCCCATATCTCGCACACGGAGAAGGCCTGAAGCCATAGGAACCCTTACAGAATCCAGGAGTTTGGGAGGAAAAGGAGACAGAGTCCTCTGAAAAAACCTTCTAGCGTGAGTGCAAACGGGAGAAGATAAAATCGGGCCAGAACCAGAGACACAGGGCGGGGGGGGGGGGATCCCACTCTGCGGGGAGTCTAGAAGGGAGAGAGAGTGGCCAAAACTGCTGAAGACACTGTCCCTGTCGCTGGAGAAGAGAAAAACCCCCACTCGGGACACAGAGGGATCCAGTTTCCTGCTCTCCAGCTGACCATGGGTGGGACGCACTCGTCCCAGGCGACCCCCGGGGAAACTGCTCCCCGCTTGCCAGCTCGACCTGGAGGGGACACGTGGAGACCATGCCTTTGTGATTCTGGCTCAGCTGGATCCCTAGGGGGGAGGCGAAAGGCTTGAAACTTCTGAGAGATTTGCCTTCGAGTTTATATTTCAGGTGATGGGACACAGAGGGACCTGGTTTCCTGCTCTCCAGCTGACCCTAGGTGGGACACACTGGTCCCAGGAGACCCTGGGTGACACTGCCCCTCACTCACCAGCCCGACCTGGAGGAGACGGGAGCAGCGGCTTCTGGCTCAATCCCCAGGGGGAAGGCGAGAGACTTGAAATGGCTCTGAGGAGGTCCCTTGCAAGATTATATTTCGGGCAATTTCAATGGGGTGTGCAGACTGAGATCTAGAAACAAGGCTTGGCCTGGGATATAGAGCATGGCCCACGTTGAATACGCCCTCAGCACAGGGAGTTTATACACCCAAAAAAGCGAGTTGCAACGCTTGGTTCAAGAAGGGACTGGGACGCCACCACTCTTCTCCCCACAACCACCAAGGCAGGACTTCCACTGGACACACTGGACCAAACCATGCCCATGCCTGCTAGAGAGCTGCCCTTTTCTTCTTCTTCTTCTTCTTTTTTTTTTTTTACCGGAGCCAGGGCAAGACCAACATAGATGCACTACCCTGATTAATTCTGGTCACTGGCTTGCTTAAACAGTCACATTTAATCCATTCTCTAGATGTAAATTCTACACCTACCTACCTTTTCATCTCTTTCTCTCTGGAGTAATCAGACTAGATAGTTTATCTGAACAGCATCATTGTCATTTCTTTCGCCTCTTCTCCAATCATATTCCACTCTTTCACTCTTTGAAAAATGCCTCTTATTCCTTCTGCCTGCTCATTTCATTTCCAATTTTGCTTCATCCCACCCTGCAATTTCTCTTTCTCTATGCTCTTCCACCAGCACACCCGGCTATTTATTGGTAGCTGGGAAATCTGGTTACATGCTTTAAACTGTTCTTTGTCTATTGGGTTTCTTCCTTTTCGTTTCCTTTTCTACTTTTTTTTCTTTTTTATATATTTTTATTTCTTATTATTCACCTTCCCTCTTTCCTCTTTTCTATTTTCTTTTTTGTTTTCCCTTTCGGTTTGCATGTTTGTTGGTGTTGTCTGTGCGTTTGTGTGCCTTTGTTCCCTGTGTGTTTGTCTGTCTCCTTTTCCAGGCCTACCTCAAGAAACAAGCCAAAAGTACACATGGTGGAGAGTCCCAAATACCACTATGAGTAGGAAAATAAAATAACCAAGGTCTCAACAAGAGAGACCAAGAGATACCATTCAAAGAACACTTTCTGAACAGACAGGCCCTGGACAGTCAGAGAGCCTTCTTTGGTACAGCAGCACTCAAAGGTTCCGAGTACATAACAAGCTTTTAAAACACACAAGAGATAGAAAGCTAACCAAATGACGAAAGGAAAGAGTTCTCCTCCAAAGAAATTCCAGGAAGAATTGACAGCTAAAGAACTGCTCAAGGGGCGCCTGAGTGGCTCAGTCAGCTAAGCGTCTGACTTCGGCTCAGGTCATGATCTCGCGGTTTGTGGGTTCAAGCCCCACATCAGGCTCTGTGCTGAGAGCCAGCTTAGAGCATGGAGCCTGTTTCGGATTCTGTGTCTCCCTCTCATTCTGACCCTCCCCTGCTCACGCTGTCTCTCTCTCTCCTAGAAATAAAAAAAAAAAAAAAAAAAAAAAAAAAGAACTGCTCAAAACAGATATAAGCAAAATAACGGAACAAGAATTTAGAACAATAATCATAAAATGAATAGCTGGCTTGAAAACAGCATGGAGGACATCAGAGAAACTATGGCTACAAACACTATGGAGGTTAAAAATAGTTGTGATGAATTTAAAAATGCTATAAATGAGATGCATAATAAAAAGGAGGCGTCCAATGAACGGATTAAAGAGGCAGAAAGGAGAATAAGTTATTTAGAAGACACAATTATAGAAAAAGAGGAAGCTGAGAAAAAGAGATAAACTGATACAGGAACACGAAAGGAGAGTTCGAGAGCTCAGCGATACAATCAAACAGAACAATATCAATAACATAGAAAACCAGAAGAGGAAGAGAGAGGGAAAGGTGTTGAAGGAGTCCTGGAACAAATTATAGCAGAGAACTTCCAGAACCTGGGGAGGGAAATAGATGTTGAAATTCAAGAGGCACAGAGAACTTCCCTCAGACATAACTTGAATCGATCTTTTGCACAACATATCATAGTGAAACTGGCAAAATATAAGGACAAAGAGAGAATTTTGAAAACAGCTAGGGAGAAAAGGGCCCTAACATACAAAGGGAAACCTATCAGAGTGGTGACAGACCTATCTACTGAAACTTGGCAGGCCAGAAAGGAATGGCAGGAAATCTTCAATGTGATGAACAGAAAAAATATGCAGCCAAGAATCCTCTATCCAGCAAGTCTGTCATTCAGAATAGGAGAGATAAAAGTCTTTCCAAATAATCAAAAAAGAAAGAATTTGTCACCACTAAACCAGCCCTAAAAGAAATCCCAAGGGGGACTCTGAGGGAAATGTTGCAAGGAACACAAGATGCTAGAGACAGCACCACAAGCATGAATCCCACAAACGACACAATGACTCGAAATCCATATATTTCAATAATAACACTGAATGTAAATGGATTAAATGCCCCAATCAAAAGACATAGGGTAGCAGAATGGATAAAAAACAAAATCCATCTATTTTCTGTATACAAGAAACTCATTTTAGACTGGAGGACACCTTCAGATTGAAAGTAAGGGGAGGGGGAAATATCTATCATGCTACTGGAAGTAAAAAAAAAAAATAGCTGGAGGAGCTATACTTATATCAGACAAACTGGACTTTAAAGTAAAGACAGTAACAAGGGATGAAGAAGGTCATTATGTAATAATTACAGGGTCTATCCATCAGGAAAAGCTAACAATTATAAATATCTACACACCAAATATGGGAGCACCTAAATATTTAAAACAGTTAATCACAAACAGAAACAGTTTTATCGATAAGAATGTGCTAATAGCAGGGGACTTTAATACTCCACTTACAGCAATGGACAGATCAACTAGACAGAAAATCAATAAAGACACAATGGACTTAAATGACACCTTGGACCAGAAAGATTTGACAGATATATTTAGAACTCCTCATCCTAAGGCCATGGAATTCACTTTCTTCCTAAGTGCGCAAGGCACATTCTCCAAGATAAATCACATACTGGAACATAAAGCAGCCCTAGATAAATATAAAAGAATTGAGATCATACCATGCACACTTTCAGATCACAATGCTATGAAAATCGAAATCAATCACAGGAAGAAGTCTGGAAAACCTCCAAAAACATGGAGGTTAAAGAACACCCTACTACAGAACAAATGGGCCAATCAAGCAATTAGAGAAGAAATTTAAAAATATATAAAAACAAGTGAAAATGAGAATACAATATCCAAACTCTATGGGATACAGCAAAAACAGTCCTAAGTGGAAAGTACATTGCACTCCAGGCCTATTTCAAGAAATTAGAAAAAGCGCAAGTGCAAAATCTAACAGTGCACCTAAAGCAACTAGAGGGAAAACAACAAGAGCACCCCAAACCCAGTAGAAGAGGAGAAATAATAAAAATCAGGGCAGAAATAAACAATAAAGAAATCAAAGAAACAATTGAACAGATCCATGAAACGAAGAGTTGGTTTTTGGAAAAAGTAAACAAAATTGACAAACCTCTAGCCAGGCTTCTCAAAAAGAAAACAGAGAGCACTCAACTAGATAAAATCATGAATGAAAATGTATTTATTACAACCAATCCCTCAGAAATACAAGCAATTATGAGGGAATACTATGAAAAACTATATGCCAACAAACTAGACAACTTAGAAGAAATGGACAAATTCCTAAACACACACTCACTACAAAAATTCACACGGGAAGAGATAGAAAACCAGAACAGACCCATAACAAGTGAGGAAATCGAATCAGTTATCAAAAATCTCTCAACAAATAAGAGCCCAAGGCCAGATGGCTTCCCTGGGGAATTCTACCAGACATTTAAACAGAATTAATACCCTTTCTTCTCAAACTATTGCAAAAAATAGAAATCGAAGGAAAACTTCGGGACTCATTTATGAAGCCAGCATCACTTTGATACCCAAGCCAGACAAAAACCCGGCAAAAAAGGAGAACTACAGGCCAATATCCTTGATGAATACAGATACAAAAATCCTCAACAAGATACTTGCAAATTGAATTCAACAGAACATAAAAAGAATTATCCACTAAGATCAAGTGGGATTCATTCCTGGGTTACAGTCCAGGTTCAATATTCACAAATCAATCAATGTGATACATCACATCAACAAAAGAAAATATAAAAATCATATGAGCCTGTCAATAGATGCAGAAAAAGCATTTGACAAAATACAACATCCCTTCTTAATAAACACCCTCAAGAAAGTTAGGATAGAAGGAACTTATTTAAATATCATAAAGCCATTTATGAGAAGCGCTCAGCTAACATCATCCTCAACGGGGAAAATCTGAGAGCTTCCACCCTGTGATCAGGAACACGACAGGGATGTCCATTCTCACCACTGTTGTTTAACATAGTGCTGGAAGTCCTAGCATCAGCCATCAGACAACAAAAGGAAAGCAAAGGCATCAGAATTGGCAAAGAGGAAGTCAAACTTTCGCTCTTCGCAGACAACATGATACTCTACATAGAAAACCCGACAGACTCCACCAGAAGCCTACTAGAACTGATCCAAGAATTCAGCACAGTTGCAGGGTACAAAATCAACGTACAGAAATCGGTTGCATTTTTATACACCAACAATGAAGCAACAGAAAGAGAAATCAAGAAACCGATCCCATTCACAATTGCACAAAAAACCATAAAATACCTCGGAATAAACCTAACCAAGGATACAAGAGATCTGTATGATGAAAACTATAGAAAACTTATGAAGGAAATTGAAGAAGACACAAAGAAATGGAAAAACATTCCATGCTCATGGATCGGAAGAATAAATATAGTTAAGATGTCATTACTACCTAAAGCACTCTACACATTCAATGCAATTCCAATCAAAATTGCACCAGCATACTTCTCAAAACTAGAACAAACTATCCAAAAATTTGTATGGAACCACAAAAGACCCCGAATAGCCAAAGTAATACTGAAAAATAAAACCAAAACGGGAGGTATCACCATCCCAGACTTCAGCCTCTACTACAAAGCTGTCATCCTCAAGACAGTATGGTATTGGCACAAAAACAGACACATAGACCAATGGAACAGAATTGAGAACTCAGAAGTGGACCCAAAAGTATACAGCCAACTGATCTTTGACAAAGCAGGAAAGAATATCCAATGGAAAAAAGACAGCCTTTTTAACAGATGGTGTTGGGAGAACTGGACAGCAACATGCAGAAGAATGAAACTAGATCATTTTCTCACACCATGCACAAAAATCAACTCAAAATGGATAAAGGACCTGAACGTGAGACAGGAAACTATCAACACCCTAGAGGAGAAAGCAGGAAACAACCTCCTTGACCTCCACCGCAGCAACTTCTTACTTGACACATCCCCAAAAGCAAGGGAATCAAGAGCAAAAATAAACTGTTGGGACCTCATCAAGATTAAAAGCTTCTGCACAGCCAAGGAAACAACCCAGAAAATTAATAGGCAACCAACGGAATGGGAAAAGATAGTTGCAAATGACATATCAGATAAAGGGTTAATATCCAGAATCTATAAGGAACTCACCAAACTACACGCCCGAAAAACAAACAACCCAGTGAAGAAATGGGCAGAAGACATGAACAGACACTTCTCCAAAGAGGACATCCAGATGGCCAACAGACACATGAAACGATGCTCAGCATCCCTCCTCATCAGGAAAATACAAATCAAAACCACACTGAGATACCACCTCACACCAGTCAGAGTGGCTAAAATGAGCAAATCAGAGAACTCTAGATGCTGGTGAGGATGTGGAGAAACGGGCACCCTCCTACACGGTTGGTGGGAATGTAAACTGGTACTGTCCTTCTGGAAAACAGTGTGGAGGTTCTTCAAAAAATTAACAATAGAACTTCCCTATGACCCAGCAACAGCACTGCTAGGAATTTACCCAAGGGATACAGGAGTGCTGATGCATAGGGGCACATGTACCTCAATGTTCATAGCAACACTCTCCACAATAGCTAAAACATGGAAAGAGCCTAAGTGTCCATCAATGGACGAATGGATCAAGAAGATATGGTTTATCTACACCATGGAATACTACATGGCAATGAGAAACAATGAAATCTTGCCATGTGTAGCAACATGGATGGACCTTGAGGGTGTTATGCTGAGCGAAATAAGTCATGCAGAGAAGGACAGCTACCATATGTTTGCACGTATAGGAGGATTAGGAGGAACTTAACGGAGGACCGTGGGGGAGAAGAATGGGGAAAATAGGTGGGGAGATGGAGGGAGGCAAACCATGAGAGAATCTTGAATGTTGAAAACAAACTGAAGGCTGATGGTGTTGGGGGGAGGGGAAAGGAGGTGATGCGCATGGAGGAGGACATTTGTGGGGATGAGCACTGGATGTTATATGGAAACCAACTTAACAATAAACTATTTAAAAACAATAAATAATTAAAACACATAGCTAATATTTTTAAGAAGTAACAATGATCAGGGAGTGCCTGAGTGGCTCAGACATTGAAGCATCCGAATCTTGATTTCTGTTCAGGTTATGATCTCACAGTTCATCAGATTGAGCCCCATGTTGGGCTTTGCCTGGACAGCACGGAGACTACTTGGATTCTCTCCCTCTCTCTGCCCCTCCCATGCTCGTGTTCTCTCTCTCTTTCTCTCTCAAAATAATAAAATAAATCTAAAAAGAGAGAAGTAACAATGGTCACTTGTAGAAAAATCGTGTATCCCTCTAAAAGGATACAGATAGCCCATTCCCCACCGATCTGGCAATCACCATGCTCATGATTTTTCTCCTCAGTACTCTGTGCTCACCACTCTATTGCTTCTTTAAATAGAAAACTTCCTTCTCATTGCAGAAAGTGTGACCAGGTTTTTGGTTCAAGAAAATAACATCAAAATATTTGGATGCAAGCAAGCTGATTACCAAACATCAGAAAACTGTAAACTGTCAATCAATTTTATTTTTGCTGAAGTTTTTTGCAAACATACATCTCATTGAAATTCAGAATATCCTCCTCAAAACACTATCCAGTATAATAATTAAATATTGCCCTCTCTCTCTTCTCTGAGCACCTTTCCGGAAATATTATTAAGTATAATATTTGAATAAATAGTCATACAATTCTGGCAATATAGGGGCTCTGCTTGGTCATGCTAATTTTTCTTCTTTTTCTCTCTGGCAATATATTTGGGTTTTGTTCTAGTTTCCTAGGATTGCCATAATAAACTACCACAAAGTGGTATGTAAATAGAAAATAAAGTGGCTTTAAATAGAAATTTCTAGTATCACGGTTCTAGAGGCTGGAAGTCTAAAGTTAAGGTGTTAGCTAGGCCATTCTCTCTGAAAGGCTCCAGTGGAGAGCCTGTTCCGTGCTTTCCCCTGGTTCTGATATCACCTGTCATCGTTGGCTTACAACTGCAGAACTCCAATTTCTGCCTCCATCTCCTTACAGAGTTCTCCCTGTGTGTCTCTCTGTGTCCAGATTTCCCTCTTCTCATGAGGACACAAGTGTGCAGCCACACCCAGAAAACTCTAAGCCTAGGCTGTGTGATGATTCAGTGATGACAGAGAAAAGATGCAGAGATGGCAATCAAGGCACAGGTTTACTGTGGGAACTTACATACAGAGAGTCCAGGAGCAGCCGACTGGACAAAGCATCGAGTCATGGGATTAATGTGTAGCAAGTTTTTATATCATAGCCACTCAGCCTAGTTACTATCAGTGGCCCTTTCCCTCCTTGCACAGCTACAATTTCCATAGAGAGCAAGCCCTTCCACCTGAACAGTCTTTGCAAGGGAGATGCTCCAGGGTCAGTCACCCCCCACACTCCTAACCTTGAACACTGATCAGCACATTCTTCTGCACATTCTGCTTGATGGGAGGATAGAGGGAGGACAGGATTGCTACATTCTCAAGACAGTAACTTACAAGCACATTCAGGATGTGCTTGCACAAACTAGCTATCCCGCGCATACCATACTGATACATCAGGTTAGGACCTACCCTAATGACCTTATCTTAATTCGATTCATACGCAAAGACCTTATTTCCAAATAAGGTAACATTTGCAGGGGCTGAAAATTAGGACTCTGACATATCTTTTTTTGGAGGGGACTCAGGTCAACCTACAACAGATCTGTTCATCACAATACAGTTAATTACCCTCACTAGAATGGTCACATCAATACTGTCCAGTTGAAACTTAAAACTATTAGCTAGTGGATCCAGTTTCTTTTTTTTTTTTTTTTTATTCCGCATAGTGTCACAGAATGGTGGACATCATGTTGTGTTCAGCCACTACACGATATCTCAGCTATGTGGAGTTCAGCACCCAACATCTGGAAACAACTAGCATTTAATTCTATTACTTCCATTAATTTCATCTTTTGATCACGGTGTAGTCCTATCTGTTTCACTTTGTAATGCTTATAAGAACTCAAAGTCATAGGAGTTCTTGGAAGCCTAGTACATGTACGAAACAAAATTATAACTAGAACCTTTAAGCAGCTTCTGCTGCCCACCTGTTTGTTGTTTTCACTTTTTATTTCAAAAGTAATGCATATTCATTGCAATAGATCAAACAATATACAAGAGTATAAAAGAGTTATTACTAATCTCTTTCTCCTATCTTCAGCTCTGGCCTGTGAAGTAGCAAACATAATTCTTCCACAGCTTTTCAATGCTCATAAATAAACATAAAAGCATATGCAGTCATATAGGATTTTTTCACTTTTATCAATAAAAAGATTGTGGTATGCATATTAACTTACAGCTTGATTTTTCACTTGATAGAATCACAAATACATTCCATGGTCAATATGCATAGATTTAATGCATTTTAATATCAATATAGTAATTCCTAGTATTGCTACACCATAATTTATTCAACCATTCTTAAGCTAGAAGTTCAGATATTAAATATTTCCTGCAACAAACATGCTTGTCCTTAACTGCTACTACAGCTGTAAAATAAATCCTTAAAAGTTGAAC
This sequence comes from Hyaena hyaena, assembly GCF_003009895.1. Classification (NCBI taxonomy): domain Eukaryota; kingdom Metazoa; phylum Chordata; class Mammalia; order Carnivora; family Hyaenidae; genus Hyaena; species Hyaena hyaena. The sequence goes on from NW_024081326.1 coordinate 108,388, forward strand.
TCCTGGGTCAAAGGATATATGAGTTTTAAATTTTTTATGAGATTATAACAATTCACATTCTGACCAATAACACATCTTCTCCCCACACCCTCACAAGCACTGAAGTTATCAGTACATTTTCCTTAGTAAATGTTCTTGTATTTTATTTTTCATTAGAGTCTTCAGTGCTTGCTTGTGGAAGTCACATAGCACACGACACAGCAAATACACAGATTTTCCCATTAGAGGTGTCTCTATGTAGACAGAGTCAGGTATTCTCGGCCAAGTGTCATAGACCCGACGCATGTGCTTAAACACAGGACATCCACTGCACCAGTCAGCTGTGCTCCAGGGCCGATGTTGCTCCCTTACCTGAAGAAAGTCTCAGTTCAAACAACCTCCTATTAGAATGTAGTCCCGGAAATGACTGGAACTCTTTAGAAGTTGTATGCCTTTTGGGAGTCTCATCCCACACTCTTAAGTATTTCATCCAAATACTTACTCTCCCAACCACAATAGTACTTTTTCCATTTTATCACACACATATTAATTAATATCCTCCCTTGATTCAGAAGGTTAGACAATTTTTTACTGTTTTTTACTGTTGCTATTTATATAAATCCTGATGAAAAGTTTGGAAACATTTCTGCGGCTTTTCAGAAAAATAAATTGTCCTAAAATTTTTAAACCTTTAATTGGCTTTCTACTTGTTCCATACATCAATATAACTATGCCCTTGGTATACTCTCTATTGAAAATTATTCTAGTAATGAATTAGAGTTTGAATTTTTAATGAAGATTTCCAAATTTTCTAAACTAATCTGAAAAAGGTTCATGAACATTTGCGTGTCATGTTTCAATCAAATATAAGATAGATATATAAGTAGATGTATTTGATATCATGTCAACTGAAAAATTTTTAAATATTAGGAAAGTAGCATGCTAAAAAGTGTGAATTTATAAGTTGCCTTGAAGTTCAATGAGGTATTTAACAATATAAGTAAGCTTATTCAATTTTTATATGATTACAATTTCAAAGTAATTTAAAAAAGTAACAAAGAAATCTATAATTATTTTCCAAATAACAAGCTCTAGAAAATCTAATAAAAACATAGTTGAAATGTAAAATTTGCATATAAATTTAGACTTCATATTTCAGAGCTTATAAAATAAATATAAAAAAATATGTTGTAGAAAAGGAACTATTTACTTCAATTTATACATACCTATAAGGGCATGAAAGCTTTGAAAGAACAGAATAGAGATGTTTCAACATTGGTTTGACTAATTATTAGCAAGCTAATCATCTCCAAAGTGTCCTCTGGCCATTTCATCTTTAATAGTATTTACTACAGTTATTAAAGGAGCTAGACTTTATAAAGGTATAAGATGAAATCACACAAGACTGAATAATTTCATTATTTAGTTTTTTTCTAAGAATGAAGAGGCCAAGAATAACAAATAACCAAAGATATCATTCTGTTTAGCATGGAGCCCATTTAAATAGATGTACCTTGTTTTTACAATGACTTGACTTTTCCAAATGATTTGATTTATCTTGAAATACATATAAGTACAGTACTTAAGGGAAAAACTACTTCCTCCTCTCACTAATTTCTCCTGTGTTTTAGGGCAAAGACAAATGCCCAGTTTCCTCATAAGGAAAGGGTAAACTTGATGCTTTAATAAATAAAATGTGAAGGATTGATGAGAGAATCCAGCAATGCTTTATAGAATCAAGTGCTATATAAAGTAGAGCAGTATTTATTAAGCTTTTGAAACTGCACTGCTTCCTTAAAAATGAATAGTGAATTTATTGAAAAGCTAAATTGGGATGGTGACACTGATAGCACCCAAAATAACAGTGAGCAAGTTGAGTCCCATAGTAGCCCCATTACCAGGGTATGAGGTTAAGTTAAAAAGAAAAAAGGGGGTGGGGGGAATGTTTATGTCCTGCTCTCGGCTCTCAGGCCCTCTGTGCATCAGCTTTATACTTAATGGCTGGCTGCCATCCAGGAAGCTGTTCCAAGCCTGACATGATCACCACAGCCTGCAGAGAAAAGAGCAAGCATCTCTCACAGGACATAGATGAGGAAAGTAAGTTTCTTTCCTGGAATTAGCATCAAACTTTTTCCTGCAACTGTTTGACCTGCATCGAGTCTCTTCAGCTATTGCTGTGGCTAGAAGATGGGGCATACTCAAGGACTTACGTCAGCCTGTCCCCACCTCTGGAATTGGATATATAAGCAATTCTACCCAAACTGAAAGCTAAGAATGAGGTAGCATTGACCCATATGTGACCAAACTAAAATTTCTGAGCTCAATATTGAATTTAAGCAACATTGTCTATAGTCCATTTGAAAGTGTATTTATATTCATTTCTAGTCTTTATTCTGTCATTTTAATGTATTTCTTCTCTAAAATTAATACCCTATTTGGTAAATTCTCATCTTTCCTAATTCTCAGTTTTATTTGACCTTGGATGAGTTTTAAAAAAAGCAAAATTCTAAGACGAAAAAGTGGTGCTCCGGTCTGAATGTGTCCCTCACCTAACTGCCCTTCTTATGCTTCCAATTCATATGTTGAGATCCTAAGCCCCAAAGGTGATAGTATTAGAAAGCACAGCTTTTGGGAATTTGGCCTTGAGGGCAGCACCCTTATGAATGGGATTAGTGATCTTACAAAAGAGGCTCCAGAGAGATCCCTAGCCTTTTCCACCACATGAAATCACAGGGAGGAGGAGAGGTCTCTGACCAGAATACAATCATTCTGACACCTTGATCTTGGACTTCTGAGACTCCAGACTCTGTTATATATATAACAGACTGTTACAGAAGTCCAAGAGGACTAAGACATGATATTAATGCATTTTCTAAGTCAAGAAATTCACCAAGGATCTGCATTGAGTTTAGGCACCAAAATTTTTTTTTATTGAAAATAAACATTTTTTAAACTTTTGATTTCATTTTTTAAACTTTTGTTTTGAAGGATTTAACATCATATCTCTGATTATGTGCCTGTGTGCCTACCTAAGGGACATAAATTAGCCCATTATTAAAAAGAAATGCATTTATCTAGATTCTGTTGCTCCTTTTAATTGTGTTTCTGTGAGAGTTTGTTTTGGGGGAACAGTGAATGTAAAGGATCTCAACAGTTGATGAAACAACTTTTTCAATTTTTCCAGAACTGGTGCTGCTTTCTGGAAAGTATGTGACCACCATCTGCCCTCTGCCACCAGGGCCCCAACAGCTGCATCTTGCAATGTTGCACAGCAGTACAGATAAAGGTTTATGCAGCACACAACTGGCTGTCATAATGGGAGCCTGTGGTCCAGTTATACAGTCCATTAAAAAATTCAAACATTTATACCCACATTAGACTTGCTGTCTATCTGGTTCATGCCAGCTCCTTCCGGGGACAGCCCACCCCAGGGAGCCCAGCCTTACTTTACTGCTTTGCATGCCCGGCTTCATTCTTCCAGCAGACTTTCTTATCTAGATGCCACTGCTGTGCTTAAGGTGTATGCTGGAGCTAAGGATGGAGATACCTTCATGATCTCTCTTTCACTTAGAGCCAGTTGGGTTATGCTGGAGTAAGGGCCCCTCCCAAATCCCCAAGGTGTCCACAAGGGCAGTAAATGCCACTCATGTTTCTCTGGCGTTTGTTCTTACCAACAAAAGAAGGCGGTCATGAACAGTATTGCACCAGCAACAATGCAAGAGACAGGGTGGGACCATCTACTATCTTGTTTGTTCTCATTTCAATCATCTGTCCACTTAACATATGCATGAAAACTTAATCATTTCCAGCCTGCGGCTTTTAGACAGCAGCAATGGCAGACAGCAGGAGAGTCTTGAAACCTGTGAAGCCAATATAAATTTAATGGGTCAAAACAAATTTCTTAGCACCTGTTGGTCTTTAAAGGCTCTTAGCAAGCTATCCCTTTTCTTCCCAGGGGACTTGAAGACAGCCATTCCTGGATTATTTGGATTTTTCATGGTCTTTTAGCCACTATCCAACAAGTATAATAAAGCACCACATTCATTTATTCTAATAGTAATAAAAAGCATGGATCAGTGCCTCCTGAGATTTGAATTCCAAACAGAAATGTTTTGTAGAAATTCAATACTCATAAAGCTGATTTCTACATATTGATTTTATATGAACTTCAAAGGGCATAAAAAAATAGAAAGTGGAATTTTAAAGAAGATACACACAAGGTGGCATGAACCAGTTCCAAAAGATTTAGAAGAGGCTTGCTGTTTTTGTTTTTGCCTTATTTTGTTTTGTTTTCCAGCATTCTAGGAGAAGGCATATATATATATATATATATATAGTCCTCCAGAGCAGGAATTGTTTTTATCCCATTCAGGACACTCCATTCATGAGATACTTGAGTAGAACTGGATTTGGAAGGATTGTGGAAAGGAAGAATGTTTTACTGCTCATAGCAATAAATTCCTTTTCCTTTGGTCCAGATTTTTTCTTTGTTAGCCTAATAACAATAGCAACAGCAATCATAATGTCAACAATAGCTAAGTGTTTTGAGCAGTGAGCTTCTTGCTGGGCATTGTGCCAGCATATATATCATCTTTATGTATACCTTCTGTCTTAAGTTTCATCATAACCCTGTAATGCAGTTACTTCCACTATCCTCATTTTATAGAGGAGGTAATTTAGGCAAGGGGAGGTTAAATAACTTCCTCAAGTGCACACAGCTAGTAAGTGGCAGAGCGGGGATTTGGATCCAAGCCCCTCCCACTACTCCCTCTTCTGACCCAGAGTTCATTTTCATCCACTGGCAATATCTTACACTAATACTTTTCCATCTTTCCCTGATGATAAACTTAGCATCAGGTATGTAAAGACCTTCTTTGGGAAGCAACAGTTATTATTGACAGATCTCATTATTTTCAGCTTTCCCAATGTGTCTTATTTAAAAATTTCCCTCAAAATATCAGAGAAAAAGTTGTATCTAAGCCTTTCCTTTTATTGGGTATATTAAAATGGCAAGAGTGTTTGAATACATTCCTTAGCCCCCCCTTTTTTTTCATCTAAGGACCATCTAAAAGCATTGCCAAGTACAAACAAATGAAGAAATAATTAATACTGAGTTTTTCTTTCACTCATAATGAGATGACACGTTTAATCGTTTGATACTGTCCCTGGTTGTTGATAGTAAAATTTCATTCCCCATAAAGGAATGAAGGAGGGACAAGCTGTTTGTTTAAAGCTACCAGAACATTTGTCCATTTCTGGAGATGGATTCTGAATCTTTTTTTTTTTTTTTTTACAAATAGTTTATTGTCAAGTTGGTTTCCATATAACACCCAGTGCTCATCCCCGCAAGTGCCCTCCTCCATGCCCATCTTCCCCCTCCCCCTCAACACTCATCAGTCCTCAGTTTGTTGTCAGTATTCAAGAGTCTCTCATGGTTTGCCTCTCTCCTTCTCCCCCACTATTTCCCCCCTTCTTCTCCCCCATGGTCCTCCATTAAGTTCCTCCTATACATGCAAACATATGGTATTTGAATCTTTATTTCAAAGTGACATAAAGGGTAATATGGTCACAAGCAGCATCTACTTATAAGTAAGCTAGAAAGTGTACTTAGGTTAAGCTCTTTTCTTCTAAAATAAACAATTTTGAGTGAGGCATTTTAGACATGTAGATGTATATTTCAAACAGAAATAGAAAGTAGGGGTATATTTGGAAGATATATTATTTTTTTAGGCTTTTCCCCAGAGAATATGAATTTAGACTGTGGCACCTGGGTGGATTAGTTGGCTGAGGGTCCAACTCTTGATTTTTGGCTCAGATCATGATCTCCCAGTCATGGAACTGAGCCCTAGGTTGGGCTCCTGCAGAGCATGGTCTTGCTTGGGATTCTCTCTCTCCCTCTCTCTCTCTCTCTGACCCTCCCCTGCTCACACAATCATACTCACTCTCTCTGTCAAAATAAATAAATAAACATTAAAAAAATAAAAATACATTTAGATGGCCACACATTGCAATCTTTAAGATCAAATGATGCATGTTTGGGAGAATGCACTGCCAAACACAGAACACCCTACTTACTGGTGAAGATGAGAGTTCTTCCAGATGATACACAAGTTTGTGTTCTAACTCGTCCTGGGAAACAGAAGTCTAAACTCTGAAAAGTAGTGGGGACATGATCAAAGCATCTCCTGAGAGAGGAAGTGAGACCTTTCTCCTAAGCCAGGGTTTAGAATACAGATGGCTTTTAGAGGACTCTCATGAAGGGTCGTATCAAATAAACCTGCAAACTAGTGAATTTCATGTTTTCTTTATACAATTGCCTTATGTTACCCTCAAGCATTATGATTAAGGCATATTAATTTTGCTTTGGTTTAATTTAACAACAAAAAAAAGCTATTTCATAGTTTGAGGGAAATGGAAATAAAAATCCTAGAAAATGTACCAATCAGAGCTGCCTTGGGTAGTTGTCTGGGGCCAGGGACAGCAAGGAACAGCAAATGGAAATAGAACAGACCGATCTTGGGAATTGTCTAGATATGTTTCCTATATGTCACAGGGCTCTCATCTCCTAAGTGGGATAGTTCTAAGGGAAGAAAACTGGGTAGAGTTGGAGACTATCCTGTCCAAATGGCTTGTCCAACTCTGGAAAGGAAATTGACTGTCATCTGCTATGGACTGTCTTGCTTGTGACAACAGAGTCAAAAACTGGCTGGAGAAGAGGCCATGAAAGCAACAGGGAGAGTAGAGTATTCTCATTTCCAGATCTGGGAGGCTGTCCCTACTAGTCTTAAAGGGAAGAACAATAATTAATCAATGAGTGTTAATAACATCTTATATTTGTATAAATTGTTAAGCTATAATTTTTTAAAAAAACAGTATTTGTTAGGAGTTACTATTTATAGTTACTATACTAGATGCTTATCACAAATTAAACTCTACAGCAACCTCATGCAGTAGATACTATCATTTTACAGGTGAGGGAATTGAGGCTCAGAGACATTCACCAATGTACCCAAGATCACACAGCCAAAAAGTAATATTATCAATTTGACTCCAGAGTATGATCTCATTTTCATTATACTATATTAACTCTTCCTTCACTAAGCACTTCCCAACCTAGAAAATGCGCTTGATCTTCACAGAAGGCCTATAAGGTAAGCAGGAAATATGTGGTCATTCTCCATTTTTCATAAAAGGACACTGATGTTAAGAACATCGCCCATCCCAACTTGCCTATTGTTGCCAAAGAAGGTAATAGAGCCCTATTCTCTTGACTTCTGGTTCTTGGTTTCTGCCACAACTAAATGCGACTGTATTAATTAGGCAGTTATGCAAACTCCATTCTGATGGTTCATATAAAGACGAGTTGAACAAAACCCAGTCTTTACCCACCAGAAAACTAAAATCTGCACAGATACGAAATCATCTCTAACTTTTGTTCCACAACTGATTACAGACGATCTGATATATTGCACTGTTGTGGATGCCAGGGATGATTAATGACAATAGCGCTTGTTTCCCTGTCCTAGTCCATGGTGTCGGAAAGGAGGTGGTTGGTCCTAAGAACAATTTCAATACTGCAGGACAGGGACTGTGGAGGGACAGAAGTTCTTCATTCTGCCTCGCTGGTGTAGGAGGATACATACGGGTATCTGGGAAATATTCGCAAAAGCGGTAACACACAGGTGCATTTAGATGAGTAACTTGGATTTTGCCAACTGAGCATGGCACGAAAGACATCCTAGAGCACAGACTGTATCTGTCAAGGCCCTGAGAAGGCAAGAAGTTGCAGCTCATTTGGAGAGAGCTTTATCTAGTGGAGCATGACCTGCTTTGGACCAGGTGCGGAGAGACGCCAAGACCAGAAGAGCCTCATTCATCTGTTCCAAAGGCCGGTGAGGAGTAGGTTGTTGCCAAGAGGAAACAATGCTAGTGCCAGAAAGAAGGAAGCGTGTAGGGTCTGCGGCAAGGGCTCCTTTCTAATCTTAAGAGCCATCTTTCATTCCCAAGACATAAAGTTGCTAATGTTTTTGTAGCTGTCACAAGGCAAACCACTTCACTCTGACCCAAACCAACTGACCAATGGGTCAGGGTCATCAGAATTGTCATAATCCACATCTGTGAGTGTTTTCCAGGATCACATTGTGATGTCTACATTTAGACTAATTTTCTACTGCACCATCTGTTTAAAAATGATCCTCACAGGTGGCTGGCTGCCTGTCAGATGCCTTACATTTTGTCATGTGCACTGTGAGTTAAAAAGAAAAAGAAGCCTTTAAGAGTATGTATTCTTGTGTGTTTGTAAAAGAGAGTGAAAACAATTATTCACAAAGTCAATTACTTCGTGCAGTGCTTTCATATACACAATACATTCGTGCATATGTGGAATGATCTGGGGGTGCAATGGTGGTGAAGTGGGTGAGCAGGTGAAAAAGTATGCAGGGATGATCACAGTTAATAAAAAAAAACAGGAGGGCACCTGGGTGACTCAGTCAGTTAAGCATCCAACTCTTGATTTTGGTTCAGGTCATGATCTCATGGTTCATGAGTTCAAGCTCCTCATTGGACTCTGCACAGACAGTGTAGAACCTGCTTGGGATTCTTTCTCTCTGCCCCAACCCTGCATTTTTGTCTATTTCAAAATAAATAAATAAACATAAAAAATAAAATAAAACGAAAGGACAGGAAAATTCACATTCTCTAATCTGATTGCTACAAATGCCTTACCTGCCCTTGTTCTCAATTAGCTCAGAAAAGCAATTAGAAGCCTGGATATTAGTAAGTATTGTGTTTTATTTTGGCTCTTCTGTATGATATGATGGAGTTAAGAGGATTGTGTGCAAGCATGCATGCAAGCATACTGGTGTGTGTGTGTGTGTGTGTGTGTGTAGTCAGTTAAAAGTGCCGGCCTGAAAATTCCACTGGCCAACAGTGGAAAAATTTGTAGAATTTTTTACCCATTCAGCCAGCTAATTATCCAAAAACTAATTAGGATGTTCAATATAACAAAATGCTCAACTTCCAGAAAAAAGAATAGGTATAACAGCCTAACACTTATTATATGTAATGATGGGGTGGGGGGAGGAACAAAACAAAATAAAATAAAACCTGTCAGTGAAGAAGTCTTACTTTGCAGATTGAGGTAGAGGAATCAGATTTGATTTCTGGAATATGAACTAACCCATGATCAGGAACATTATTCCCTGATTTAGGGGTTCCACGGTCAGTCTCCCCCTGTGACCTCATGGACGATAAATGATCTTTGTTTTCTTCTGAGAAGAACAAGTAGGTGGTTGATTTAGAGGCTGTTGGACTGGTTCAATTTTCAGAACAAGTGATTTATTGTGAATCTTCCAGACTTGCTCTTTTAATAAGTTTTGTTTTGTTTTTAAGGAAGAGCAATGATAACTGGGACTCCTGGTCTTTTGACGAAGTAGATGTCCTATTCTCACTTGTGCCCAGAAGAAGAAGAAGAAAAATACTGGATCCTGCTGAAATCTAACAAGGACACAGAAATGCAGTGTTGTGTTTGTTCCCGTTGAAGGTCAGTCTGCAAAAAGCTTGGCATCCAGGAAGCAATTCAATTCTGTTTAGGGATTGTATCTGGTAATTACACTCACCTTAAATCTATGCCTGAGTTGTAAATCGAGAAAACCTTCCAGCAGCCACCCTGTGATCCTTTTTAAAAGGGCAATTTCAGAAAAGTTCAAGAACCTTCAAGGTGCAAGTAATTCTTTGATATTTAGAAGGATTGCGATGAAAACTCATTAGATTTCATTCTGTGGAAATAAGGATTCGTTCTTTTAAAAAAATGAAACTAAGCACAATCATTCATTGTATATACTTTGTTCTATCTGAATGGACATATGTGGATATATATAAAACAGGGTGGCCATACCAAATGTTTTCCCCCACAGTCTGTGTTTTACTATCTCTATAAAAGAAAATGAAACTAAGTAGTTTTTAGGGATAAATAAATGCATTTTTAATTTTTTTACCTGGGGGGTTAAAAATTAAATAAGCAAAATTCAACCTCCCTAAATTCTTTTTTTAAATTTTTTAATGTTTTTTATTTATTTCTGAGAGAGAGAGACAGCACGAGCAGGGGAATTTCAGAGAGAGAGGGAGACACAGAATCTGAAACAAGCTCCAGGCTCTGAGCTAGCTGACAGCAAAGAACCTGACGCAGGGCTCAAACCCACAAACCATGAGATCATGACCTGAGCAGAAGTCGGACACTTAACCGATTGAGTCACCCAGGAGCCCCTCAACCTCCCTAAATTCTTAACAAGTGTTGAAACACACCGAAGAAAGATAGATTTAAGTTTTATAGGAAAGAACAGTATCAAGTATATGCTTTCAATGGACTTTGATCTTTCTTCCCATGGTACTCAAACTCCAAACATGGTACTCTGAAACAAGAATAATGAATACCTTCACGCATAACACTTCTCCACTCTCCCCCTCCCATACAGATATGGTTAGCCACACCATACTCATTTATCGTGAATCTGGATACTACTTAGAAATTCAACACGAACTTTCAGACTGTTGCTATGAAGTCACTGAGGGTAGAACTTATGATAAAACAAAAGCGTCTCTCTGTATTAGACCCTTCATGAACTTGACTCATTTCCTGTACTGCAAGTGAGAAACTACAAGAGAAAGCTCAGAGAAGTCATGTTGGTAGTAAATCAGACCTTCCGATGGAGTGGCAGAATGGTTGTTTCTCTGCAAGTGGCAAACATGCCTCTGTTCTTTGGTTCTATCCCATCCAGTTCGAACTCCATATTTCACTAGCCACTTCTGTATCTTTCCTTTTGGATGTTCTTCATCTCACATCAAATTTTTACTGAAGAACCTAAAATTCCAAGGTCTTCCATTCCTTAAGGTATAGATGAGTGCAGCCAGAACAAAATAAGAAAAATAAAAAGTATTTCACATTTACATAGCATAAAAGCTTAGCTAGAGCTATTCAGTATTCTTCTTGAAGTTGATAATATCATAATGTGATTTAGGGACTTAGACTTCTCTACAAAGGCAGGTATAACAGTTTTTCAACATATTTTCCAATAGACATTTCCTTTAACACTTTGGAGATGGCAAAACCTCTTCTAGTTGAACAGTAGGTATCTGAAAAATTGAGTTTCATACTTTGGGTGTCTCTAGGCAATGGAAAGGAGAATAGCACTTCACTGGTGCCATTTATGTATTATATTGATTACCCGGTAAAACTGTCAAAGTGCCTTCTTGAAAATCTCAAGAGGGCAGTTGTGCTTCCTCAAGTCTGTATAAGAAGAGGAGGTTGACCTGTCCACAAGGGCTTCAAAAATTCTATGTGTTCTCCCCAATTGCATTGCATGGCACAATGAGAAGAAATAGAATTTTGGCAAAAACAGAAAGAAAAACTATCCCAAAACATTTCTAGGATATAACCAATATGGAAGTTAAATTTATTTTGTTGTTTTTTTCTATTAAGAATTTACGATGAAGTACAAAGGCATTGATTAGGGAGCTTCACCTTTCTTCACTTTAAACCTTGTGTTTGCCAGATCTTTTAATGCAATGGTATCATTTGTATCCATAATAACTCAAAAGAATTCATGTGTCTCCCTAGAAAGACTCCATGAAAAGAATTCTTGAAATCATTTCTGTGCTATAATAGTGCTTAAATTATTTAAAAGTAAACTATTTGGGCATTAAAAAAAATCCCCTTCAAGGCCATAGGGCAGCATGCAGCATTCTTGCAACAACTCTATTCTTGAGTAGAGATGAGAAGAATCACTACTGACGCATACACGTCTCGGCCTTCAGACTGCAGGCCAAGAACAGTGAGTAATAATAACCCCAGAATAAGAAGAAATGCTGAACTGGTCACTTAAAAAGATTTTCCCTAAACCATAGGTTAAGACAAGGTTAAGCCTTTCTGTTGGAACTGGATATAGATTTGAAAGATCCAATGAGACAATTAAAGATTGTTTGCTGAGGGTTAAATTGCTGGTATAGTAGTATAGTAGTGGACACTTAATTTCATTTGTCCCCTTGGTTCAAGTAACCAGGAAATATTTGATGTGTATGAGGGAAAGTGCTAAGGTAAAAGGGATATTGGGGGCACCTGGGTGGTTCAGTCAGTTAAGTCACTGACTCTTGACCTTGGTTCAGGTCATGATCTCACAGGTTCATGATGGAGCCCTGTGTTGGGCTCTGCACTGACAGTGTGGATCCTGCTTAGGATTCTATCTATCTCTCTCTCTCAAAATAAATAAACTTTTAAAAAAGGGGATATTGTCCTTGTTCTCAAAGAGTCTGGAGTCTTCTAGTGAGCACCATTTATCAGGGTAAGTCCTAGAATATAAACTTATATATAGGTCTGGAATAGATAATACTTACTTGCTAGGAATAGATGTTCATGCATTTCAAAAGTTGTTCTCTAATGGTAAATATTTTAAAAATAGAGCTTGATATACACTGTTTTTTATTTTAACCATTAAATAAAGTTACCAGGCATTTAATTTTAGTACTGCAAATACTGCTTTTCACTAAAAGAGAAAGTAAAAAACATTGGATTTCTTTCCCATATACAGTTGCCTCCATTTTTTTCTTTGTTTATAATCTGTATTAAAAATTCAGTACAAGTAAGTGGGAGGACACTTTATGTTCATGGATTGGAAGACTTAATATAGTTAAAATTCAATAATATCCAAAGCAATCTATAGATTTTGAGTAATCCCTATCAAAATCCCAACAGTGTTAGCAGAAATAGAAAAAAAAATCTATCCTAAAATTCCTATGGAATATAAAGGGATCCCAAGTAATGAAAACAATATTTTTTAGAGATTTTATTAAGTAATCTCTATACCCAATGTGGGGCTCAAACCCACAACCCTAAGATCAAGAGTTGCATGCTCTACCAACTAAGCCAGTCAGTCTCTCTAAAACAATCTGGAAAAGAAGAAAATTGGAACCCTCACACTTAATGATTTCAAAACTTAGCACAAAGAAAGTTACAGTAATCAAAATAGTATAATACTTCTACAAAGATCTATAAACCAATGGAATAAAATAGAATGCCCAGAAATAAGCCTGTACATATATGGTCAAATGATCTTCAACAAGGGTACCAAGACCATTCAATGGGGAATGGACAGTCTCTTCAACAAATAATTCTGGGAAAACAAAATATCCACAAGCAAAGAATAAAGTTGAACACTTATCTTACACAGTATACAAAAATTAACTCAAAATGGTATGAAAGACCTAAACTAAAAGTTAAAACTACAAAACACTTAGAAGAAAGATGTAGGAGTGCTGACAACACTGATTTTATCTATCTTTGGCCCTCCATCTTGTTCATGACCGCACAATGACCTCCCTCAAGGCTGCTTGTTCCAGCCCTCTTGGTGGTTACATTCCTGACTGGAATGTAGGAAGGTTTTTTCTGATCTTCCCTAAGTGGCTCAGAGAAGGCACCACTTTAGATGACAAGGGCATATAACTGGGGCACAGGTGGCACCACTTTAGGCCTCACCACAATGCTCTAAAAGCTGTGGGTTAAGGTCCAGACTTGGTGGAGAATAGCTGTGTAGCATCTTGGTCATCCATCTGCTTGATCCCCTTGGTCAGTAAGTTACTCTGAATAAAATTCGCTGTAAATGGTATGGAGTGTCTTGCTGCATTTTTCAGTCTCAAAGTGCTTCTCAGTCTAGAGGATATCTTACTGTCCCTCCTTCACCTTCTAACAAAAACATAGGAGAAAATCTTCATGAAATTGGATTTGACAGGGATTTCTTGGATGTGACACCAAAGTACAGGCAAAACAAATAAAAATAGATAAATTGGACTATATCACATTTTAAAACCTCTGTGCATCAGAGGACAGAATCAACAGTGAAAAAAAGTCAACCTACAGAATGGGAGAAAATGTTTGCAAATCATATTACTGATAAAGGGTTAATATCCAGAATATATAAAGAACTACAACTCAACAACAACAAACACAAAGAATCCAATTAAAAAAATGAGCAATGAACTTGAGTAGACATATCTCCAAAGAAGATAATACAAATGACCAACAAGCACATGAAAAGATGCTCAACATCACTAATCATTAGAGAAATGCAAATTAAAACCACCAGATAGACTCTACCTTACATCTACTAATATGGCTACTCCAGACTGAAGAGAGAGAGAGAGAGAAAGAGAGAGAGAATAACAACTAATGGACAAGATGTGGAGAAATTGGAACCCTTGGTGGGAATGTGAAGTGGTGCACTATGGTTCCACTATAGAACACAGTATGGCAAGTCCTAAAAAAATTAAAAATACAACTGACATATGATCCAACCATCTTACTTCTAGGCATATATTCAAAAGAATTGAAAGCAGGATCTCAGAGATATTTGTACACTCATTATTCACAATAACCTAAAGGTGAAAAGAGAGTAACCTAAGGTGTCTATTGAGGGATAAATGGCTAATCAAAATGTGGTATATATACATACAATGGAATATTATTCAGCCTTTAAAAGGAAAGAAATTCAGACACATAGTGTAATATTGAGGAACCTTGAGGACATTATGCTAAGTGAAATGAGGCAGTCACAACACATAGAGTAGTCAAATTCATAGAGACAGAAAGTAAAAGAGCGGTTGCCAGGGATGGGGGGAGGGGGAATGGGGAATTGCTGTTTAATGAGTATAGAGATGAAAAGAGTTCTGGGGGCACCTGGGTGACTCAGTTGGTTAAGCATCCAACTTCAGCTCAGGTCATGATATCGTGATTCATGAGTTCAAGCCCCAAGTCAAGCTCTGTGCTGACAGCTCAGAGCCTGGAACCTGCTTCAGATTCTGTGTCTCCCTCTCTCCTCCTCCCTCACTCATGCTCTGTCTCTATCTCTCAAAAAAAAAAAAAAACATTTTAAAAAATTGACAAAATATGATTTCTTAAGCCTAGAACAGGAGGTCCATGTTATCCAACTCCTTTCCTGCCTGATTATGTTCCTGAGTTTTTAGAAGATTATGTTCCTGAGTTTTTAGAAGACATGTGGTGTGTGTGTTTCATCATTAATGGATGATGTGGGCAGCAAACTCTTACACAGTCCTCTTGCAGAGAAGTGGAGTCTGTTTCCTCTCCACTTAAATGTGGGCTGATCCCTGATGGCTTAGACCATCAGTCAGTATGGCAGAAGTTATGCCATGAAAGATTCTAGGCTAGGCTAAAAGAGAACAGGCATTTCCACCTTGGTCTCTTTGAGCTGTGAGCTGCCATATAAGTATTCTAGTTACCCCACTAGAAAGACCGCATAGAGAGACCCTGAGACTGCATGGAGAGGAAGAGCAGCAAGCTGGGCACTGCCTTGAAGACATCCTGCCAAGGTACATGGGTGGACCCATCCTGGACCCTCTAGACCAAATAGGCTCTTCCAGTCGACATCACACAAAGCACAAAAAATTCATCCAGCTGAGCCCTGCCAAACAAAACAATGGACCCACTAAACAATGAAATAAAGTAAGTACTGTTGGTATAGTTTGTTATAAAGCAATAAAGTGAAAAAAAATGTTTTAAGAATTTAGTCTTTGAAACTTCTTCCTTCCTTCCTAAGAACTGAAATGAAATGATAAAAGGACAAAGAGAAATATAATTGCAGATTGATGTCAAGATGAAAATGAATTTAGAAACATGAAGATCTTATTTCAGCATAAAATTATATGCTTATGTTATTGAGTGTCAAGATCACATGGGAAAGGGCCTGATAAGGACTAATCATACACAATAATTCATTTCATACAGGGATGAAAAATAATATCAGTGAGGACATGGGAACATCTTTGCTATTGTTAGCTTTATCTTCTAATTACATACCCCATGCTGATATTTTGCCTGTAATACCTAACACACCTCAGCCACCTGCCCACTGTTCACTGAATCTACTCACAAAGATGAACTAAGAAATGGTAAGTGGATGTTGGAATAGATCACAGAGGAGGAAGACAGCACATTAGAATTGACTAAGGAGCGCCTGGGTGGCTCAGTTAGTTAAGCAATGGATTCTTGATCTCAGCTCAAGTCATAATCTCACAGTTTGTAAGATTGAGCCTCACATCCGGCTTTATGCTAACAGTGTGAAACATGCTTGGGATTCTCTCTCTCCCTCCCTCTCTTTCCGCCCCTTCCCAACTCATGCGTTCACTCTGTCTCTCTCTCAAAATAAATAAATAAACATTTAAAAAATTTGATTGAGGCAGAACGGTCTGATACTTTGCTCAGACAGACAATAAAATCTCAAAGACACAGAACATTAGTGAATACCTATTTTGAAACCTGTTGCCCAAATAGTTGCTTCTCATGTAGTTCATGAAGGTGATGGAGAATAGCAAATTTCTAACACTATGCTGAGAAATATAAAAGAAAAGAAAATATACTTCTGCTTCTCATCCTTTCTCTGGGTTTGACAAAAGACAGGAAAAATATTCCATCCAAATTAAAGAGCACCTCTCACTTCATATATTAACTCAGGGTGTTGTATATCATTATCTCTAATCATGACTTACAAGTATTTGTTTTTGGCATTTTCAGAGGTCAGTCCCCAGCAGACCTATTATACAACAAGCAATTTCATTCAGCTTGGAAATTGTACTCTGTAATTACACTATCCTTCAATAGTCACTCTGACTAGAATGTAAATAACCCAGGGAATTATATGGCTTAGCATACTTTTACATTCAAAATAAAGTTGGCTGTGAAATTTAAAGCAGGGGATATAGACTGATTCCTGTGCTTGTCTTCTCTATAATCCCCAAAGCCCATAACCTGGCATTTCAATTATTTTGGTATATATAACTTTTAAACTCACTGTGTTTACTAGGCTTTTCTTTTCAAAGTAACATTGGTTTGGGGAGAATCCTATCTGGGTGTGGCTCTTCAAGCCCTCATAGAAGGTAAGAGAAAGATATTCTTTTATGCACAATAAATTTTTTTAATGTTTTATTTATTTCTAGGAGAGAGAGAGAGAGAGAGAGAGAGAGACAGAGTGAGCAGAGGAGGGTCAGAGAGAGAGGGAGACACAGAATCTGAAGCAGTCTCCAGGCTCTGAGCCTGGGCTCGAACCCACGAACTGCGAGATCATGACCTAAGCGAAAGTCGGTTGCTTAACCGACTAAGCCACCCAGGCGCCCCTCTTTTATGCACAATAAATAAATATTATTTGGGTTTGACTTTAGGTTCCTTTCCAGCATCTAATATCGGCTACTTAACTTTTTACATCCTTTGCTACCTATTCTTATTTGTAAATAACAGCATATATTAAATACTTACCTTGTAGAGTTGTTATAAAAGTTGGAATGAGGTATCTAAAGATATGGAGCCAAGGGGTGCCTGAGTTGCTCAGTTGGTTAAGTGTCCAACCTCTGTTCAGGTCTCGATCTCACAGTTCGTGAGTTCAAGCCCCAGATCGGGCTCTGTGCTGACAGCTCAGAGTCTGGAGCCTGCTTCGGGTTCTATGTCTCGCTCTCCCTGCCTCTCCCTCCCTCACTCACTCTCTCTCTCTCTCTCTCAAAAGTATATAAACATTTTTTAAAATGAAAAGATATGGAGCCAGAACTGTATTCTCATTACCTATGTAGCTTTGGATGAGTAGCCTTGACTTTTCCATGACTGTTTCCTCATCTGTAAATAAAAAGATGGTAGGGTTGGGGGTGCCTGGGTGGCTCAGTCAGTTATGTAGCCGACTTCAGCTCAGGTCATGATCTCATGGTTCATGAGTTCGGCCTGCCTCTAGTTCTGTACCGACAGCCCAGAGCCTGGAGCCTGCTTCAGATTCCGTCTCCTTTTGTCTCTGCCCCTCCTCTGCTTGTGCTCTGTCTCTTTATCAAAAAGTAAATAGACATTACAAATTTTTCTAATAAAACGAGGATTATGTGCTTACAGCATAGTATGTGAGAACTGGATAAAATTATATATGGAATATCTTAACAAGCATTTAAATAAGTTTAAATAAGTGTTAGCATTGATGATAATATGGTAATAACAATGACGATACCTACACATAGTATTTGCTCAGTAAATTATAGCTATTTTTAATGTTATTGAATTTAAAGAAAATTGGATAAATCCTATGCCACATGTATTCAGAATAGGAACACTAGAACACATGGTCTTATCAGTGTGCATTGTATCTATATCAAAATAATACAAGCTTATGATTTGTTCAGGACCCAAATCCATTAAATATGACCAGAATAAAAAGACCAATTTCAATAGCTTTATTCAGGAATTCTCATCCAGACTGTGCATTAGCATCAACTCTTGATTTTTCTAAAATGACAGACATGCAGGCTATACTCTTTTACCCCAATAATTCTGGTCTACAGGTGACTGATATACAGATTATTTTGAAAGTCACATAGTCACCTGATGCATTTCCTAGATTATATATGCCATAGCTAGTCCTAGCCTAAAGAGAAGCCTCACCAAGGAAAAATAAGTAAATTCAAAACATGTGTATTATGTCATTTATTTCTAAAACTTCTACTAACTCAAGACCCTATAACTTGATTTTAGAAAGTAGAATTGGCTCAATCTGGGTCTCTGAATAAAATGCCAGCTAAGGAAATTCAAATATTCATGGAAATATTGAAATACTTCTATATTAGTCATCAATTCTAATTATATTTTCAAAAGCCACATATTTTAGTAAAAATGAATAGTCTTGAGATAAAAGTGTATGTGATCCTCTAGCCTGAGCCAGCAGTCATCAGTCAGAGCTGTGATAATTTTTTAGGAGTCAGAGTTTGAACCTGGGTCTGTCTGACTTGACTGTCTGTGTTTTTCCAATGCATCATTCTATCTCAGGGGAACATGTCCAGAGTAAGAAGGATGAGAAGATGAGGCTCCTGAGTGTCCACCCCACATTCAACCCAGGTAAGCAACCCTACTTGTGTCAATTTTACCTTTTGGCTTGCCTTTAAAGAAAGATGAGCAGTAAAAAAGGATTTTACAAATCCTAGATAACTAATTTATTCCTTCTCTGTTACAGAATGTCAGAATCTTTACACGTTCGTGTAACAAGAAAACTAGTGACTCAGCCATTATCTAATTAATTTGAATCATGCTAACAATGTTTCTGGGTAAAGACAGCCAAACAAAAATAGTGCTGAAATAATCTGATTTCACTTTCACAGATCAAGTGACCTAGGTAATTGCCAAAACCCCACTTAGTTTTAAAGTGTGTAAACACAGTCGGAGCATGAGGCTTGCTGTATTTGATTTCGCCTTCACTATAGAAAACCAAATCCTACACTAAGACTTCCAATAGACCGGTAATGACAGTGGGGAATTGAAGGTCTCAACCTCTCCTTTGCAAGAAGGGAGAGAGCCTGGATAAGACCACATACCAAACATTTACAAGCGTTGAAGAAAGGGCTGATTGGAAATTGCTCCTGAGAGGAGATCAAAGGTTGGGGCTTTGTGGAGAGAGGAACAGGATGGTTTTTAAATCAGTTTTTAAATCATAATGCTTTGTCAGTCAGCTGAGCACAAAGCATCAAGGCCTTTGCTGGGTAGAGAACAATTTTGACACAGAATGAAATGGGGAAATAGGATATAAGAGGGAAGTTTAATGAACAATTTTGTGTCAGTTTTTAAAATTGGATTTGGTTTGCTTTAAGGAAACTTTAAAAATAAAGAATAGCCAACGATGTCAAAAGAAAAAGCAAGAGCAGTAAAGCTGTCTAGATGTGACTGGCACAAGGTACATTGGAAAAAACATGGGCTGTCAAGTCAGACACACCAAGGTGCAGTCTGACTCCACCACTTACGAACACTGACAAGTTACTTTCCCTGAAACTTTGCTTCCTCATTGGTAAAGGGGGGCTCTTGTGTAAGCCTCTCATGGAATTGTTATAAAAATGAAATGAGATCCTTCCTGTCAAGCAGTAGGAATACGATCTCCAGTCTAACAGTAGATATCAATTCCTTCCCCTTCCTAGCCTCCAGACATCTAGATGGCCCGGCCTCTGATTATATTGGAAGCCACCTCTAACTTTGGCTTCCAAAAAGGTAGGATACCATAAAGACTATAAATGACTAAAGGAAATACATGGGTGGTGTTTGGCTCACCAAAATTGGTAGTCGGCCCTTGCTACTAAAAGTGTGGTCCATTCAGTAGTCCAGGGTGGCTCAGTCTGTTAAGCATCTGATTCTTGCTTTTGACTTGGGTCATGAGCTCACAGTTTCATGAGTTCGAGCCCCATGTTAGGATCCACACTGACAGTGCAGAGCCTGCTTGGGATTCTCTGTCTCTCACTCTTTCTGCGCCTCCCCCACTCACACTGTCTCTGTCTCACTCTAAACAAATAAATAAAATTTTTTAAAAAATTGTGGTCCCTTAACTGCTGTACAGGTACCCCTGTGAGC
Organism: Hyaena hyaena; assembly: GCF_003009895.1. Taxonomy (NCBI): domain Eukaryota; kingdom Metazoa; phylum Chordata; class Mammalia; order Carnivora; family Hyaenidae; genus Hyaena; species Hyaena hyaena. Next base: position 128,777 of record NW_024081326.1, read on the forward strand.
TTGTTTGAAATACAGAATCTCAGATCTTATCACAAACCTACTGAACTGGGATCTGCATTCTGAAAAACATCCCTAGATGGTTTCCATGGACATAAAATTTTAAGAGGCACAGGTCTGACTTTATACCATCCAAAAAATTGTTTCACTTTCTAAGACAACTGGCTATAGACTTGACTTCTAGAATAAAATGTTTAACATTCAAATTCCTTCTAGAAAATGGGCTTAGTTCATACTTCTAATGTTGTTCAGAGACACTTAGCCCTCAAATGTTTTTGTGCACAGGTGAAGGGTTTGTGTGTGATTTTTATCTTTATTTTTCTGTAATGGATATTTTGAAGTGTTCTATCAACCCAACATTCAAAAATGTTTTTAATTAAGGTGTGCCTGGATGGCTCAGTCGGTTAAGCGTCCAATTCTTTTTTTTTAATTGTTTTTTTAATGTTTTATTTATTTCTGAGAGAGAGAGAGAGAGGGAGAGAGAGAGACAGCGTGAGCAGGGGAGGGTCAGAGAGAGAGGGAGTCACAGGCTCTGAAACAGGCTCCAGGCTCTGAGTTGGCAGTCAGCACAGAGCCCGAAGCGGGGCTCGAACCCACGAACCGCGAGATCATGACCTAAGCGAAAGTCGGACGCTTAACCGACTAAGCCACCCAGGTGCCCCTAAGCGTCCAATTCTTGATTTTGACTCAGGTCATGGTCTCTGGGTTCATGAGAAGAGCCATACAGGGCTCTGCCCTGGCAGCAGGGAGCCTGCTTGGGATCTCTCACTTCCTCTCTCTGCCCTTCCCCCACTCACACTCACTCTGTCTCAAAACAAACTTAAAAATTTTTAAATTAATATTCAAAAATTAACCATTTCTTTTCTAAATAAGATATACTACTTTCCATGGCACCTCAAATTTATTTAAATAGTTTTAAATAGTCTTAGTTTACATGAAAGAATTTTTTAATTGTTCTAACTGTATAAAAGGGAATTTTTTTTTGAAAGGAGATTTTTTAAAAATTCTATTTTCTTTTCTACATCTGTGAATTGACTCAAAAAACTCAAAATTGCTTTAACTTTTTTTAAGAAGGAAGCTGAAGCGGAGCTACCACCAGGGGGGAAAAAAGAGTCTAATACTGAATAAAAAGGACAAAGATCTTCCTTGCAGTTTAGTATCTTGAATGTGATGTTTATGGGAGAACTCATGATTCTCATTTTCCAGACCAATGAAGCCAAGGTAACATTCGAGGGACTGAGCTGGGAAAGGAGATGACCTCTCTGTCTGGAGAAAAGTCGAGGCAGCATAGAGAAGTAGTTGAGAGAGCAGGATTTAGAATAAGAAAACCTGGAGTTCTTATTCCGGCCCTGCAATAGGCTAGTTGTGTGCTTCTGGCACACAAATCCCAATGTCGGCTTTATAGAATGGGGAATCACAAACCTCACTGGATTATTGTGTGAATCAAACCATGCAAGTAAATACATGCAAGGTACTCGGAAGAGTACCTGCCAGGTAGCAAGGGCTCAGTAACTCACAGCTGGTAGTGTCATTGTTTGCATGTGCAAAGTAAAGGCCTTTGGTTATGGATGCAAATCACAGTACAGGTGTTTCATATCCTCCAGTACCCTACCCGGTGGGAAGTTGGGTATATGAGCTGTGAGAAATATTCTATTGCAACATTTATATAAGAAATTATAGCACCTCCGGGCACCTGGGAAGCTCAGTCAAAGTGTCTAACTTCGGCTCAGGTCATGACCTTGCAGTTTGTGAATTCAAGCCCCACAGTGAGCTCTCTGCTGTCAGCACAGATCCTGCTTTGGATCATTTGTCTCCTTCTCTCTCTGCCCATCTCCTACTGGTTCTCTCTCTCTCTCCTTCTTTCAATAAATAAATAAAATTTAAAAAAAAAGAAAAGAAATTATAGCTCCTTAATTTATTGGGTGCTTGTTCCAGGCATTTCTGTAAGTGCTTTACATATACTTTATCTTTACCCTTCACAACAATCATCTGTGTTGTTGCTCTTATTATTCCCATTTAATAGAACTAGAATCAGAAACAGAGAAAAATGTCTTGCCAAAGGTCACACAGTAAAGTGGCTACGGTGGGCAACTATATATTTTTTTCCGCCTCACTACTGAGCACTCTAACTTAAGACATGTTTGAAGGGGGATCCTGCTATGAACACTGAGCGGTGCGATGATTAAATTTACACGTAGCTTGGTGAGGCTGTGGTGCCCAGCTGTTCAGTCAAATACTAGTGTAAATGTCACTATGAATGTAATTTTTTTTTGTAATTGACATTTTAATCGGTAGACTTTAAGTAAAGCAAATTCTCCATATTGTAGGTAAACTTCATCAGACAACTGGAAGCCTTAGGAGCCAAGACAAGATTTCCCAGGGGTACCTGGGTGGCTCAGTTGGTTAAGCATCTGACTTGGGCTCAGGTCATGATCTCATGGTTCGTGGGTTCGAGCCCCGTGTCGGGCTCTGTGCTGACAGCTCGCTCAGAGCCTGGAGCCTGTTTCAGATTCTGTATCTCCCTCTCTCTCTGACCTTCCCCTGTTCATGTTCTCTCTCTCTCTCTCTCTCTCAGAAATAAATAAAACATTAAACTTTTTTTTAAAAAAAAACAAGATTTCCCAAAGAAGGAATTGAGTCTCACAACTGCAACATAGAAATGCTACCTGCTACCTACATACCCTGTAGCCTACCTGGCCTGCCCTGTAGAATGCACACTCAAGACTGCAATATCTCTTACCTGAATTTCCAGCCTGCCAGCCTGCTTGACAGATTTCAGACTTTCCAACTTCCATAATGACTTAAACTTAAAATAAAATAAAATATCTTAAAATAAAATAAAATGTTGCTTCTATTTCTTTAGAGAACTCTAATACAAATGGGTATGAATATCTCCTCTCATCTCTTGAGATTTAAGAGCACAACACAACCAATCACAAAGCTGGAAGGGGAGTTGAGCAATTATTCACAATGATAGTGACATCAAGGATGTGTTGGTAGCCGATATTCCATGGCAATGGCACCAGTGGCAGCTTCCTCACCGGGTTGTTCCTGAGGTATAACTTGAGCTGACCTCCCCACTGCCTGGTATCTTTGGTTTTCTGCCCATTCTTCGAGACTGGCTTTCCAGCTTTATTATAGACTCTGTTATTCATTATCCTTCCTGTAATTTCTTTTATATTTAAGGAAGCCCAGTTGTCCTCTGTTGCTTATAACAAGAGCACCCTGACTGTACAGTGGTGGAGCAGTGACATGCATCTGGGTGTCTAACTGCATTGTCTCCTGCCCTTTCAGCCTATTTCCTACCACATCAGAACTTCTGATTTGAAAAGACCTTAACAGTCAAGTCCAATTTTAAAAACAAGGAAACTAAAACACAAACAATTGACTGAAAACAAGGACTCTAAAACTCAGTGGGAATGATGAATAAGATGAGAAATGATTTCAGATTACAAAGGATTATATAAAGGAGTATACCTATCTATTCACAAATCCCAGTATACCTAAATTAGGAGTTGAAGCTACAAAGAGACAAACTAAGAATGAATTAAAATCCCAAAAAAAAAAAACAAAAAAGGAAGAGCTTTATTATATCGCAGGAAAAGGAGCACTTACATATTTCATACAATCCAGCAGAAGACAGAAGTTTTTGAATCAGGATAAATTGAATCAAGATGCTCTGGAGCTCAGAACTAAGAGACACTGACCACAAAGAAAGATGGGAGTGAAGAGCTCCACTGGAAATAAAAGGGATTACCTGAGTATCTACAAATCAAACCAGGAGCCCACATTGACCCAACACCAGCCACTTTCTTCCAGCTCAGATCCTTAAGAACTGTGACCACTGACACATGTACCCCGATATTCATAGCAGCACTCTTAACAATAGCCAAAACATGGAAAGAGCCTCAGTGCCCATCAACTGATGAATGGATCAAGAAGATATGGTTTATCTATACAATGGAATACTACATGGCAATGAGAAAGAATGAAATCTGACCATGTGTATGGACCTTGAGGGTGTTATGCTGAGCAAAATAAGTCAGGCAGAGAAGGACAGCTACCATATGTTTGCATGTATAGGAGGATTAGGAGGAACTTAACAGAGGACCATGGGGGAGAAGAAGAGGAAAAATAGTGGGGGAGAGGGAGGGAGGCAAACCATGAGAGAATCTTGAATGCCGAGAACAAACTGAGGGCAGATGGGGTGGGGGGAGGTGAAAGGGGGTGATGGGCATGGAGGAGGGCACTTGTGGGGATGAGCACTGGGTGTTATATGGAAACCAACTTGACAATAAACTATTAAAAAAAAAAAAAGAACTGTGGCCACTGAACATATAATCCTCAGGCAAGAAATTGAAAGATTCCTCTTCAAGGATGCTATGGACTAGGGGAAAGAGCTATAGAGAATGGCACCTGGGGGTATCCCAATGAAACAACAAAATCTCTGCCCAATCCTGATGATGTTTTTAGGTTTATCAGTTGACAAGCCACCCTTTTATGCACAGGACTCCCAAATTGTTTCTCAGTGCCTGGCTCTTAAATTTGAACAAAGCCAAGCATCTCCTGATATTTGAGAAAAGTCTCTATCATAATGGTGAGGATTCAATCCCTATTAATCAAAAAGGGAACTCCCTTATAAAATATATATAGTGACTCCATTGACTCTGGATGGAAAACCCAGGAAACCATGAAACAAGTTGTCTCACCAAAATGATTAAGCCAATTGACAGACTTGTGGAAGAAAATTTCATGAGCTGATTTTATTTATTTTGGGGCAATTCACCGAAAGATGGTCATTTAGTAACATAACCAGAATGAGTTTCTGCCCTAGCTTCCCATGAAAGAGCATAGCCAGGACACTTTAGAAAACTGAATACTTGCCTAGAGATTGACATTCATATGAGAACGCTTTGGAAATGGAATTTATTTCTGAGGTTCAACAGTCTAGTCCAAAAATTGAACAGTCATATATTCAGAAACTGAAGCATGAAGGAAATACTCAAAACAAACAAACAAAACAAAACAAAACCAGTAATACAGGATCTCTTGCCAAAAGTTAATTTTGGAAGTTTTGTATCAGGAAAGCACTTTCACAGTAGACCTATCAATCCAAATAATTTAGGCTGAGGAAATTGTTTCTGATTTGGAATGGGGAAAAAATAGACAGATATCTGTTAAATCTCCATGGGACTTGGCCTCTTGTGCATTTAACAGAGAATGGTCAAAGGGAATGTGTTATACTGTGATTTTTAATAACCTCTCTAGCAAAATATTTTAATAATTCTCTTTTCACTTGGTCCATTTTTGCCTAAAAAGAGAACTCTAAAATGTCTCTCTTGCTTTCCTTTCTTCTTTCTTTCTTCTTTCTTTCTTTCTTTCTTTCTTTCTTTCTTTCTTTCTTTCTGTCCGTCTGTCTTTTTTTTTTAAGATATGATAATGGTATTACAACAATTTTTAAAAGGCTATTTTTAAAGCAGTTTTAATTTTTAAGTTTATTTATTTATTTTAAGAGAGTGATGGAGAGAATCTGAAGCAGGCTCTGCAATATCAGCACAGAGCCTGATGCGGGGCTTGAACTCACAAACAGTGAGATCACGACCTGTACTGAAACCAAGAGTTGGACGCTTAACCGACTGAGCTACTCAGGCACCCTATAGAACAATTTTAGGTTTACAATAAAATTAAAAGGAAAATACAGAGATTTCCAGTGTACTTCCCTCCCCTACACATGCATAGCCTCCTCCGTTATCAATTCCACTCACAAGAACAGTACTTTTTTTTTTTTTTTTTGCCAAGGTTGAATGTGATGTACAATGACACATCACAATCACCCAAAGTCCATAATTTACCTTGGAGTTCACTCTTGGTGATGTACATTCCATGGGTTTGGACAAGTGTATAATGACATGTGTTCATTATTATGATATACAGACTTTTTTCACTGCCCTAAAAATCATCTGTTGCTCTGCCTGTTCATCTCTACTTTCCCAACTCTGCCCCCACCCTTGGTCACCCCTGGTCCTTTTTCTTGTCTCTATAGGTTTGCCTTTTCCAGACTGTCATATGGTTGGAATCATACAATATGTAGCTTTCCCATATTGGTTTCTTTCACGTAATAATATACATTTCAGTTTTCTCCATGACTTTACATGGCTTGATAGCTCATTTCTTTCTGGTAATGGATAATATTCCATGTTCTAGATGTGTCAGTTTATCCATTCACCTGATGAAGGGCATCTTGGTTGTATTTAAGTGTTTTGCACTTACGAATAAAGCTACTCTAAATATCCATGTGCAGATTTTTGTATAGATATAAGTTTTCAACTCTTTGGGTAAATACCAAAGAGTGTGATTTCCGGAGCATATGGTGAAAGTATGTTTAGTTTTATCTTCTTTTCTTCAGATTCTCCACTTTTGTTATTGTTGTGGAGGCATGATATCGCTGACGATAGGTTTAGATAGCTCCAAAGAACAAATCTATTACATTAGTAAAAGTAGATTTTAGTGTAATTTTCCCTAATAATGACTTTTCAAAGGTAAGGGCTATGATAAATATCAGCAATTGAAATGTGTAGTAAGCATTGCTTTAGGTTAGAAAATAATAGAAGATTTTAAAGAAACAAAACAGACAAACATAAGGGAAGGAAAGCAAAAGTAATATAAAAGCAGAGAGGGAGACAAATAATAAGAGAATCTTAAATACAGAGAACAAACTGAGGCTTGCTGGAGGGGAGGTGTAGGTGGATGGGCTACATGATGGACATTAAGGAGGGCAATTGTTGGGATGAGCACTGGGTGTTAGATGTAAGTGATGAATCATTAAATTCTATTCCTGAAATCATTACTACACTATATATTAACTAACTTGGATTTAAATTTTAAAAATAAAGGGGCACTTGGGTGGCTCAGTCAGCTAAGTTCCGACTTCGGCTCAGATCATGATCTCATGGTTTGTGAGTTCGAGCCCCATATCAGGCTCTGTGCTGGCACTCTAAATAAATAAGTAAGTAAAGAAACAAGCAAACTTTAAATTTAAAAAATAAATAATAAAGCTTTAAAAAAAAGAAATAAATAAAACTTCTAACCTTTTCCAAAAACCAAGCATGTCCTCTGTAAGCAGTATTGTCAAGGAAATGGAAAAGAGAAGATGCTTCTATCCCCGTGATGCTGTCGAATTGGGAGGATCCAGATTTCTGTTTCCATTATTTAAAAACCATGGGGATAAGGAATGGATTTCCCTATGCTATTGACCTGAAACATGGAAAAAGAAAAGAAAGTGTGCGAAGACATTTTGTCTTTGCAAAAATTTAAGGTCCTTTTCTTCCGTAACTCTTTGGACTGAGTTTAGGTGAAATTGCCCAGGAACAGGGATCAGGAATAGACGTTGAGAAGCATGCTTGTCTTTACCCAAAATAGTGAAAAGGGAGTTCTCTGTGGAGGGGAGGGAGTGGGGCTGGGATGATGAGAAGAATGTGGACAACAAGACCTCAAGTAAGCAAAGCGAGGAACCAGGAGAAATTTCCTTGTTGGGGATACTCAAAAGCATTCTAAAATCTGGGTAGATTTTAGGATCTGCTTTGAAGTTACTCCTCTCTACCTCACAAATACCACGTTCATAAGCACCACGTGTGGCATCCATGAGTAGGAGCGTGTGTGTGTGACCAAGTAGGGGCTAAATTTTACATGTGGGAATATATACGGCAGACAGATGCAGATAATGGGAATAGAAAAGCCTCGAGGTAGACGAGACAGGGATATAGGTGCTTGGTGGTTCTTAAGAGTGTACTTTGAACTTTGAAACAAGGATCAGAGAGATTCTTGGACAACTCTGCCAAAAAAAAAAAAATCCCCTTTAATGAAACAGATTAAGTGCAATTTCTAGTCTGACATACTGAGCTTTTATCAACCCAAAGCACCAGGCTCTTTTGTTTTTGGAGGAAATCAGACCGAGCAGGGAACTTTTATAGAACCAGGTGGCTTTTATTGTTTTGATTTCAACTTACCTGAAGCATAATTCTCTCTTTTTAAAAGAAAAATTGGCATTTTTAGGAAACTTATTTTTGTTGCAACTGGGTTTTTTGGAAGAGGTGCTTAAGAAAGTCTTAATTAAAACTATAGATTTTTTGTTTTGCATCATTGTTCATATCCCCCTGTATGTGAAAACAAGTATTAAACAATTCAAATATTTATTCCTGTTTTGTTACATTCATGCCATTCATTCTTTTTCCTAGGAAATGCTTTACTTATTTCCTTTATCTCAATGGAGTTGAGGTTCTATCTTTTGACTTTTGAAAGTTTGTCTTTAAAAAATAGATTACTGTTTCTCCTGAACTGAAGGGAGAAAGTAAAAAAGCCCTTTTCATTAGGTTATTATTCACTCTTTATGTTTGCCTCTTCCTCTCTCCTGTCAGTACATTCCATTAAAAAAATCTTGTTCAATAACTAGCTGGCCGAGTTCATTTTCACATAAATTTATTCATATCCCAGTAGCTATTTGGCAAAGAATTTTACAAAATTCACTGACCTTCAAAACCAGATAGGTATGAGGGATACTCTAACTCTACATACCAAATGGAGAAATATTTACAACATGATGGTTTTTAAACATTGGGGGTTTCAGTGTACAAAACAGTACCATAACTGTTTATTAAGAGCATCAACTTTATTCCCTTTGGACCATGGGTTTATTATTTTGATGACAACCTGCCAGGACTCATTTGCTTCAAGACTGTTGTGTGTTGCCCAGTAACATGGGCAGAGGTTCCTGAACAGACTGCCTTAGTCATTATGATCCATATGGCCAAGCACAAATGAATGGGCAGAGAAGGAGGAGTTCTCACTCTGTGTCACAGTCACTCAGATTGTGTCCAAATGAAAGAGATGGGAAAGAGTCCAACCATGTGATTTTTTAAGAACATTTCCATTCTCTTCATCTGCTGATTCACTGAATATCACCTCTTCAGGTCTCTTTTAAGCACTTATCTTGTGCATCACACTTTTGATCTTCAAGATGATTTTAATGAAAAAGAAACATCATACAGGAAGAAAGTGCAAGGGGATTCAGAACTCTTATAGTCAACCCAGTTTATGAATCCAATATGAAGGAAATAATACTATCTTCATTATATCTGTGTTCTTAATGGGAGCCACCATTATTATGAGAAAAATAATAGCTATCCTTTATCCCACAGAAATGGAGAAAGATAAAGTTCAGTAATTCTATGACCCTGCAACATTCACTATTAACATTTTAATGACTATCTTTATATATACCTCCATGGGTACACACCCATAATTTTAAGTGAACATGCTGTTACTGCAACAAAGTGTCTTTTTTAAGCCTTTGTATTTTTCAGAGAGAGAGACAGGGTGTGACTGCGGGAGGACAGAGAGAGAAACACGCACACAGAGTTTGAAGCAGGCTTCAGGCTCTGAGCTGTCAGCACAGATCCCAATACGGGGCTGGAACTCACAAAGCATGAGATCATGACCTGAGCCAAAGTCGGACACTTAACCGACTGAGCCACCCAGGTGTCTTTATCTGGGTAGCTAGCTCTTCTTGTCTCTCTTGCACATCTCTCGTTCAATAACCTGCTGTGTATTTTTCTCCATATACACATGGGTATGTGTGACGTACACATACATGACCCAGTTATAGTCCAGTCACATACAGGGTGAAAAGAAATCAAGAGTTTATTGTGAGCCAGTACTCATATTTGTCCTTGTTCAACACCCTCTCCCCAGTGATTTATGTCCAGATTCTTGGGATTGAGAGCTGGAATGAGAATCCAAAAGAGGTGCTTCCCTAAAAACTCTGCCAAACCTGAGGCTCAGGCGGTGAGTGCTATTTGAGAAAGCCTCCAAAAGAGTGAGGCAGAGCACCAAGGAAGGCTTTTTCCTGCTGTGCCACAGAGCACAGTGCAGCTCTGGGCAAGTGGAGGCCGTGGCACCTGGTGGGAGACTGCAGGGGAAGCAAGGTGCACAGTGATGCCTGGCAAAGACAGTGAGAAGACTCAAGAGATCTAAGAAAGGAAAGGTCATAAACTAAAAAAGAGACAAGAGACACTTTAGTATAATGGATGAAAACACAAATCCTGGAGCCAGAGTGTGGGTTTGAATCATTTACCAGCTGTGTAAATCCCTTCATACCTCTGTGCGCCTCAGTTTCCTCATCTGTAGCATGGGAACAATTTATAATAGTACCTCCTTCATTTAATGTATTCATTTTCTAGAGCTGCCATAACAAAGTACAGAAAATAGATGGCTTAAACTACAGAAATTTATCACCTCACAGTTCTGGAGACTAGAGTACCAAAATTGAGGTATTCCCAACATTGGTTCCTTCTGAGGGGTGTGAGGGAGTATCTGTTCCAGGCCTTTCTCCTGGTCCTGGTGGTTGCTGGCACTCTTTGGCTTACAGATGCATCACTCCAATCTCTGCCTTCATCTTCATGTGGCATTCCTCTTGTGTATCTTCGCACCATCTTCCCTCCATGCATGTCTGTCCCTGTGTCCAAATTTCCCAATTTTTATAAGGACACCAGCCATTTTAGATTAGTACCCATTTCAGTAACCACATTTGAACTAGGGTAAAGAGCCTATTTCCAAACAAGTTCACATTCTGAGGTACTAGAGTTAGGACTCCAACATATTTATTCAGGAGGACACAATTCAACATAGTGTTTTTGTGAGAAGTAAATAAACTCATGTGCATAAGTTCTTGCCACATTGACTGGCATATAATAATCACTACACAACCATTAACCAGCATTAATAATGGTAGTATATTGGGGTGCCTGGGTGGTCAGTTGGTTAAGCAACCGACTCTTGATCTTGGCTCAAGTCATGATCTCACAGGTTTGTGACATCGAGCCCCACATTGAGCTCTGCACTGACAACATGAAGCTTGCTTGGAATTCTCTCTATCTCTCTCTATCTCTGCCCCTCCTGCAATCATGCATGTGCTTGCATGCACCCTCTCTCTCTCTTTCTCCCAAAATAAATAAACTTAAAAGAAATAGTAGTATGTTTTGTATATGTTAAAAGCCAAACAATATATTTAGCGATGTACTTGGCAAGAGAAGCAGCTTGGTAAATGCCATGTTGTAACTTACTGGATGATTTATAAAATCATTTGAGATAGCTAGAAATTTCCAGAAGCCTTGGAAAACAGATAGGAGGAAGACTAAAGTGGTGAGTGAGCAGGTGGGAGCAAAAGCCAACAAAGGCTGGTATAAGGAGATTCACATGATATATACAAAAAATACAAGCTTTTTAAAAATTCCTGAGCTGACTTTTACTTGTAAAAGAAATCGATTCAATACCCACTCTAGTTTTCTCCACCTGGTGCTCCATAGAAATCCATGTGTAGGCTCCTGGCTTTCTCCTGAATTTCATTTTAGCCTACAAGGTCAAGACTTGGCAGAGAAAATCAAGAATGTGAAATACATGAATGTCGAGGGAGGGTATATTATAAACAAAGAAAAAATCCAACATATTCATTTTATTTTTGAGAGAGAGGGAAAGAGTCCACAACTGACTGACGGGCAGAGAGAGAAAGAGAAGGAATCCACAAGTGGCAGAGAGAGAGAGAGGGAGAAAGAAGTGGGGCTTGTGTTTATTCGAAGCAGGACTTGAGCTCACCTGATGCAGGTCTCGAACTCACAAACCATGAGATCATGGCCTGAGCTGAAGTCCAATGCTTAACCAACTGAGCCACATAGGCACACACCAACATATTCATTTTAAATAAGAACCATATCCATCAGGTAGGGCATATACTTATGCCTGAAAAAAAGGCATGTGGAAAATGAAATTGTCTGTGGTTTACTTGTCATGGTAAAACCAGAAAAGGGTGAATTCTTTTTGCAGCTTAATGGTTAATAGCAGCAGGCTCAGAGAGAATGCTGGATCTGTCACTATAATAAAGATATAACTGCTCAGGGACCAGAAAATTGGTCTCATACAACTCCTTTAGATCTTTGTCTTCCTGCTATGGAGTCCTTCCACATCCAACCCCAGACACCTGCCCTTCCCACCACCTCCATAACCATACCAATCCACTGGCATGTTTACACCAGTGGCAAGAGAGTGTTTTGAAAGCTTAGTGTTTTTCCCCAACATTCTTTGGCATCCCTTAAATTTTTCCCCATTCAGGAACTTAGGTAGTCTGTCATCACTGCCTTTGGGGATGGGATGGCAGAGAAGAAGTTCAGAGAAAAGGACTCTTCTTGGTTTTTGAGTCCACTGATTTAGGCTCCATCAAGAGAGGGAAGAATCTTTCCAAGACAACAGATTGGGAGGAATATAATGTTCTAAAAGCAAGACTCCTGTCCTAGACATTAGATAAGTCTCCCAGTCTGGGGCAAGAGAAGAGTCAAAGAATAAACCCAGGAGATGACAAATGCCCATCTGTCATTTGTCCCCCTCAAACAAGGGGATTCTGGCCTGATCCTGTGTGCCTAGGAAAGAAAGAGAGGTAAACACCTAAACTGATTGAGATTCGAGTTCTACCATTTAGGAGAAATGGGAGCTCAAATCAGAAGGCAATTAGAATTATAGGAAAACAATGCCTTTGTATTAGTTGCAAACATGAGTTTACAGTTTCTCATGTCACATTAATAACACCAATCAAATAATAATGTAGTGTCCCTCCAGCCATAAACCACTGTACCTCCGTAAGGAGACCACATCTCTCTGCTTTGATTTATTAGGTTTTCATTTATAGTTGAAAGCTCAGAAAGCAAATTTCTTCCCCATTTTCTTTATTTTCCCCTTAATTTGCAGTTGGCCATGATATATTGCCTATGTCATAATCCAATAAATACTAGTTTATCTACTGGGACAACTAAACAAAATAATTGAAATTGAAACAATATCAGAAAACACAGGATACGTTGTTTGTGCTTTGAAGATAATGCATCATTATGCATATTCTATACAAATACAAAACATAGAACAACTACTACTTGAATGCACACATTTTTAAGTTCAGAAATTTGCTCATGTTATTTTCTATATCAGTTTATGTACATGTATCTGTAGAACATCTGTACAACTTTTGTTTATGATTCTAAATTAACAACCAAAATATTGAATTCCCAAAAGCTTTACATTTAGATATTTCTAATTTGGTTTCAATTAGGCACTTCATTCCAGAAAAAACAGACTCTTGTGCCATACAGTAGTCTGGCAGAAGACTCTCCAAGTGTAGGGAGAATATTTAGCATTGATATTCTGTACCTAATTTTGAAATTTTAATCATTTGGCTTAAGCACAGGGTCACTTATTTTTTAATAGGTCTCCCCTTTTGAAATTTTTAAATGGCTCACTCAGTCATCTTTGAATAGCCTGAAAATATTTGAGACAGAGAAGTATATACCTTCCCAGTTGCTACCTGCTTTCACCCCTCCCCCACCCACAAACCCAAACCAATTAAATATGCACGATGTAAGAATAAGTCAAGACTTAAAGTTTAAGAACCACACTCTTTATCAAAAGTCAGAATTTTTTAGCTGAGAAGAGACTTTCAGAATATGACAGAAGATTCTAAAAATGGAAAGTTTTCTCACAAGCGAAACTGTAGCGTTGGCCCACATTACATGTACTTCTCGGAGTACACTCCTAAAGTTAACTGAAAAGTTTTGAATTGCCACCCAAGAAGTGACACCATAGGCCTCAAGGCTGAGCTGCGGGATCTAATGATTTTAAATCATGGTGGAAATTCTCCTGGTATCCACAGTTCATTTTCCTTTAAGCATTTTGGAAGAGACTACAGTACTGGCTTCCCTATTACCTCCACATGTGAAATCTATTTCTTTCAACAGAGAAGCTGGAGGCTGGCAGTATGGATAAGGGAGTGTTTGTTGTTTAAGGAAAAGACCCCATTGAGTTCAAAGAGAAGCTGAGACAAAAACAAAACAAAACAAAACAAAAAACAAACAAACAAAAAAAACCAGAAGGGGGTCAGAAAAGGAGAGGGAAAATAACATCTTTCTATTCTTTCTAATGCATTATTCTCCCTCCAGGGAGATAGATATAGATTTTTTTTCTTCTAAAAATCAGATTTTTCTTCACTTTGGCAGGAGATAGAATTGGTTTGTGAACACTTTGTGCTGTAAAACTGCCTGGAGCCGAGTTTCTGTAGTACAGAAGGGTCATGACAAATCTAGGTACAAAGAGAATAAAAAAGGAAGAAGAAACCATATGTTAAACATGGATGATATAACAAAATTGTTCTCCCATTTGAATGGGGTCTCAGTTAAATGAAATCTAAAAGTAGTGTATCCCTTCCAAACTGTTAGAGAATTCTGATAAATATACATGCACCCCACATCCAAACAATACATTCATTCTGTAGAACGCACAAATATTCTGCCCTTTAGTGAAGGTGCTCTGACAGGCTTCTCCAAATGCACCTTAAAAAAATACTGACAGTTTTAACTATGTAGGGATGTCTTACACTATTTCTTTTCTTTCTCCATTTAGAGTAACCAAAATAGGCCCTAAATCAATATTGAGAAATAATAATGTATATTTAAGAGATATTTTCCAAAAGCAACAGCAAAAAAGAAACCTCAGTCTTTATTTCAACAAGATTGAAATAATAACAACAGCTTACATATCAATCATCTCATGTGCTCCTCACCAAGGTGCTTGTAAGCTCAGGAGAACAGATATTTGCTGCAGGAAAGAACTCTGGACAATTAACCTTGGACTTAAAGGACCTCACCCTCATCATGACTTTGTATCGTACCAGATAACTGTTTCCTTACATGAGAGTATATAAAGCCACTTATGTTTCAAAATAAACACAGTTTTTGATTCACAAGAAACTGGGCTCTTTAGCTTCAGTAGGCAAAGCCTGGCATATACCATTAGTCACCCAAAGAATGCAAATTAAAATCTCTATGAGGTGCTAATACATACCCTACACAATAACTTAGTTAAAAAGGCTGCCAACATCAAAACTTGAAGAAGATGTAAAGCGACTGAGTATAAAACTGTACAACCACCTTGGGAAAAATTCTAGGAGTTTCTTATAAAACTAAACTAAACTTGTGCAGCATTTTCCTCCTAGATATCTACTGAAGAAAATGAGAACATGTGCCCATAAAAAGACTTATACAACAATGTTCATATCATCTGTATTCATATTAACCAAAACCTGGAAAGCCTAGGCATCCATCCTTTGGGGAATGCATAATTAAATGTGGATATTCATATAATGAAATAGTACTGAGCAATAAAAAGAAACAAACTACTGATACAAGAACAGTAATAAACCTCAAAACATTATTCTGGGAGAAAGTAGCCTTACATAAAGGAATCTATAGTACATAGTTCCATTAGTATAAAGTTCTAGAAGCAGCAGAAAGTAAGAACAAGGGTAGAGAGGGAGCATTTACTGAGAAGACAAAGAGGGAACTTCCTGGAGTGATGGTTATGTCCCTGTCTCCATGAGGGATTGAGTTGTTGCACAGATGTAAGCATTTCTTGGAACTGATGATAAAGTACAATTAACATTTGTTCATTTCACTGAACGTTAATTTTTCCTCAATAGAAAAAAGAACCATAAACAAATATTGAACTCTTACTGATGATAGGCACATTAAAGTATTAAGAGGGGAGAGGTAATGGTGTCTGCAACTAACTTCCAAATATATATAACATTTTAAAAGGTGGATTGCTGGATGGATGGTTGATGAATTGGTTTCTTATTGCTGCTGTAAGAAATTTAATGGCTTAACACTATACAAATTTATTATTTTACTGGAGATCAGAAATCTGAAATGAGTTTCACTGGGGTAAATCGAGGTGTAGGCAAGGCTGTGCTCCTTCTGGAGGCTCAAGAGGAGAATCCATTTCATTGACTTTTCCAGCTTCTACATGTTGCCCATATTCTTTGGCTCCTGGCTCCTTCTGCCATCTTCAAAGCCAGTGCATCCACTGTCACATTGTGTCCTCTGACTTCTCTAAGGATCCTTATGATTACAATGAACCCAATGGATAATACAGGATAATCTACCCCATCTCAGGGTCCTTAACAAAATCACATCTGTAAAGCATCTTTTGCCACATAAAGTAACATCTTCAGGGGCTCCTGGGTGACTCAGCCAGCGTCTGATTCTTGATTTTGGCTCAGGTCATGATCTCACAGTTTGTGAGTTCAAGACTTGCATTGTCCTCTGTGCTGACATTACAGAGCCTATTTGGAATTCTCTCCCTCCCTTCCTCTCTCTCTCTCTATCTCTCTCTCTCTCTCTCCCTCCCTCCCTCCCTCTCCCACTTGTGCACACTCATTCTCTTCTCTCTCTCTCTCTCTCTCACACACACACACACACACACACACATAAACATTAAAAACTTTTTTAACTTTAGAATTTATTTTAAAAAAAGAAGAAGAAGGAACATCTTCACAGATCTCAGGGTTTAGGACGTGGATACCTTCAGGTGGTCCAATATTCTGCCAACCACAGAGGAACAGAGAAATAGATAGTTGACAAAACAAGTGTAATGAAATGTTAATTTAATCTGATTGGTAAATATATGAATGTTCAATGTAAAATCCTTTTAATTTTGTTTGTTAGAAATTTGCCACAATAACATACTGGAGGAAAAAGCCAAAGCTTAAATTCTAACCATGACTTGTAGTTTGACATGACCTTTCTGTGTCCCCAGAAGGGGTCAAGACAGTGAGTGGAACTAAAGAGAGCTCATGGTCATGATGAGGAGAAAGTGGGCATAGATGCCAGAGTAGACTGGGAGTCAGAGAGGAGGCAGGCCAAGGCCATCGAAATATGCCCAAGAGCTGTCTGGATACCAGTGACCAGGGACAGACAAGACGAGCGAACACCTCACCAGAGCTGTCAGGTACACTCTCGCTGAACTCCTAATGCTTCAGTGCACACAAGCACACCTGCCCCACCACCAACTCTGAGGACAGGAGGTAGAGGCCTAACACTCCAAATTCATTATTTATAAGCATAAAATGACAGGAAAAAAAAGATAGAGGTACTCCCAGTGCAGAGTTAAATCTTCTCAACCATGTGGTATTGGATTTGAAGTGGAAAGTAACCTTTTTTTAATAGGAAAATAAAATTATATTTGATGCAATCCTGAACTGCAGTCTGTAAAATCCTTATCTGCAACATTCATACCCATTTAATGGATGAATAAACTAAGGCCCAGAGAGGCAATTTTCTTGTTTTCAAGTTCAGGGTCCTCCCCAATAGAAAGGAGTGTGGAGAACTGGTGAACAGGAACAGAAGGGATACTGAGAGAATTCAGAGAGGTTTTAGTGAAAGAGCAAAATTAAACAACCTGGTCTGACTAAGAAAATAGTACTAGAAGAAGTTTGACAATGCATTTTCCCCAATATGATATTTTATTTTATTTTTAAATATAATTTGCTCATCCCAACATGTGCACTCCTCAATGCCCATCACCCACTTTCTCCTCTTCCCCACCCCCTATCAACCCTGTTTTTTCTCATTATGAGAGTCTCTTATGGTTTGCCTCCCTCTCTCCCTGTAAATTTCTCCCCTTCCCCTCCCCCATGGTTTTCTTTTAAGTTTCTTAAGATCCACATAGAAGTGAAAACATACAGTAAGTTTTTTTTTCTGACTGACTTATTCACTTAGCATAATACTTTCCAGTTCCATCCATATTGCTGTAAATGGCCAGATTTCATTCTTTCTCATTGCCAAATCGTATTCCATTGCATAGATAAACTACATCTTTATCCATGCATCAGTTGATGGACGTTTAGGTTCTTACCATGATTTGGCTATTGTTGAAAGTGCTGCTATAAACATTGGGGTACATGTGCCCCTATGCCTCAGCACTCTTGTATCCCTTGGATAAATTCCCAGCAGTGCTATTGTTGGGTCATAGGGTAGTTCTATTTTTAGTTATTTGAGGAACCTCCACACTGTTTTCTATAGTGGCTGCACCAATTTGCATTCCCACCAACAGTATAAGAGGGTGCCCATTTCCCCACATCCCCGCCAGCATCTACAGTCTCTTGATTTGCTCATTTTAGCCACTCTGACTGGCGTGAGGTGGTATCTCAGTGTGGTTTTGATTTGTATTTCCCTGATGAGGAGGGATGCTGAGCATCATTTCATGTGTTTTTTGGCCACCTGTATGTCTTCTTTCGAAAAGTGTCTATTCATGTCTTCTGCCCATTTCTTCACTGGATTGTTTGTTTTTTGGGTGTGGAGTTTGATGAGTTCCTTATAGATTTTGGATACTAGCCCTTTATCCGATATGTCATTTGCAAGTATCTTTTTCCATTCCATCTTTTAGCTTTGTTGATGTTTCCTTTGGCGTGCAGAAGCTTTTTATCTTGATGAGGTCCCAATAGTTCATTTCTGCTTTTGATGCCCTTGCCTTTGGAAAAGTGTCAAGTAAGTAATTGCTGCGGCTGAGGTCAAAAAGGTTGTTTCCTGCTTTCTCCTCTAGGGTTTTGATGGTTTCCTGTCTCACATTCAGGTCCTTTATCCATTTTGAGTTTATTTTTGTGTATGGTGTAAGAAAGTGATCTAGTTTCATTCTTCTGCATGTTGCTGTCCAGTTCTCCCAGCACCATCTGTTACAGAGGCTGTCTTTTTTTCCATTGGATACTCTTTCTTGCTTTGTCAAAGATTAGTTGGCCATACATTTGTGGGTCCAATTCTTGGTTCTCTATTCTATTCCATTGGCGTGTGTGTCTGTTTTTGTGCCAATACCATACTGTCTTGATGATGACAGCTTTGTAGTAGAGGCTAAAGTCTGGGATTGTGATGCCTCTGTTTTGGTTTTCTTCTTCAATATTACTTTGGCTCTTCGGGGTCTTTTGTGGTTCCATACAAATTTTAGGATTGTTTGTTCTAGCTTTGAGAAGAATGCTGGTGCAGTTTTGATTGGGATTACATGAATGTGGAGATTGCCAAAGTGATATTTTATATTTCTTCTGGATATTCAAAAATTATGGCTGCTCCAAATTCTTCAAAATTGTCAGTAAAAGAAATTTTGTGAAATAAAATAGGACTGTCTTCTATTAACAGTGGTCCAAAAGCCTTTCAAATATTCTTATACCTCTCCTAATTAAAGAAAAAAAATTATATACAGTAGGGATGATATCCAAAATATACAACATTCAATATGGCAGGAGACTTCCCCAATCAAATTTGACACAACAATAAACTATCCACATAACTATACAAATGCAAATCAATCAAATATCAGCTCTGTAGCGACATTATTTCATCCCCTGCCACTAGGAGTCAGGTACATAAACTGATTCTTACTTGAACAGTGAGAAGCTATTCTCACCAATAAGGCAATATTTTGTAACAACTTGAGATTAATCATAATACTTAGGCCATTTAATCAAGTCTTCCATTTGAACACTCTCCTAATCACATCATGAATGTGCATAATTGGAAAGGAAAATTTGGAGTAAACTGTGTTGACAGAAAATACTTTTGTTTTAATGCTGTATCATACTGAGCATATGATCAGGCCTTCAGCAAATAGGTGTTCAAGGAGTGCCTGGCTGGCTCAGTCTGTAGAACATACAACTCTCAATATCAGGTTCATGAGTTCAAGCTCCTTGTCAGTCGTAAAGATTACTTAAAATTTTTTATTTAATAAAAACTAAAACAAAATAGGTGTTCAATAAATTATGTTGAATAAATTTTAAACATGAATGAACCAAAATACAAATTTCTTTCTATTGCCTGTGATGAATTTATTAAATTCACTAAATACACTAACCTTGAGAAAAAACTTCATGGCAGCAAGATTCCATCTATCATACAGGTGCAAATGTGAGGTATATAGGAAACATAGTTTCTCCCAAAATGGAATAAGCTTAAAATGTAAGAAAATTAAGTTCATTCATGCAAAGAAAGTTGATTAGCCTTCTAAAATTGCTGAAAAGCTGTCCTGCATAAGAAAAGAAAACCTAAAAAAAATTAAGTTATCACACTAAAATATTTTCTGAGATGGAATGTTTAGAAGATAATCATAGGTTTGCAGCCTGAGAAAAAGAATGGCTATGCCATTATTTATACAGCTAAACAATATTTGGATGCTTCTGTGTTTGTGCTTAACAAAACACAACAGTTGCCAAACACATTAATCCACTTCATTAGGTATTAAGTTAATGAAGTTATAAAATCATAAGACCTTTGTTACCAGGATGTCAAGGTTCTACTACAGTAAGATAATAAATACCAGGGGTATCTTAGGTCTCAAAAGAAAAGCCTACTCACCTAATATTATCCTCCAAACAGTTCTGCTTATGTTTTGAGAGGGGGGAAAAACAAGAGAGAAATAAAACCTAAAGTCTTGCATTATTTCTCCACACTCTTGATACAGTATTCTCTTCCAATATGGGATAGGATTTGTAACAATAATATACAATGGAGAATTTTCATTCATAATTTTTAAGTGGGCAGAAATTAGGTTATTATACAAAACAAGAATTCAGTTCATATGTCAGATGGTGAAAAATTTTCTAGCATTTTTAATTCTTTAACATTTAGATAAAAATGACCCTAATTGATACAGAGGAAGGTTTTGAGGGAGATTTTTGTTTTCATTTCCTTCATTTTATTTTCAAAATTTAGGCATAAAACATACATACATATTTCAAGACTCAATCAATACTTTGACATTTCCTACCCAAGTTTCCTTTGGTTTTCAATATGTCAGTTTTAGCTTCTCAGCTATTGGCTCTTTCTGGTAAACACATCTGAGGAAAATTTTACTAACCCTTGAAGAAGAGCAACATATAAAATTGGGATCCAACTAATGTTCTAATATCACCAGAACACGTTTTCCAGGAGATTCCGGACATATTTTTAGACTCTAGCCAGTGGCAAATAAATAAATAAACAAACAAATAAAAAGAAAGAACAAGCAATCTATCAGAAAGGAAGATTCCCCTCACCAACAGATACTTGAATCATTGATACTCTTCTTAAAAACCAGTGTGTTTCTCTGGACATTGAGTGTTCCATGGAGTCCTTCAGGAACTGCTGCAAGAACAGAAAGGTGAGGATATTACTTAATGGACCTCCCGGATCTGGATCTTCAGCCCCACTCCAGCCAGAGCATACCTCTCTTGAATATAGGGGGATTAACTTTAAAAACAGAATATGAAGGGCATTGGGAGTTAAATAAAAATGAATTTGAAAACCACAGTGTCAATAAGAAGATACGGGGGCAGGGCAGGGGAAGGAATCTGATTAAATGAAGTGAAGACTTTCTTAGGTCGTTAAACCAAAAAAGAATTCAGAATGTGCTTCTGTGACATAATACGAAATATTTATTGGTCTCCACCCCTGGCTCCTGACACAGAGTTCCCAAATCTCTTTGAATTTCTTGGGTGAGAGGATCATCTTTTGTTTTAATGAGATGACTGTTGATGGGTTCCCAGGTAGCTTCAAGATGGAAGTTGGCCACCAGAAAGACTAAGCCATGATTAGAAGCTTGGAAATGCCAGCCCTACCCCTTTCCAGCCTCCATGGAGAGAAGAAGGGTTGGAGATTGAGTTAATAATCAATCATGCTTATATGTGATGAAAGGGTTCCAAAAACCTTAAACTATGGCATTCAGAGTGCTTCTGGATTGGTGAACACATGTATTCAACAGGAGGGTGGTGCATTCCAACTCCGCAGGGACAAGCCCCTGTGCTCAGGACATTTCTGGACATCATCCTTCATCTGCCTGTTCATTAGTATTCTTTATAATATCTTTTATAATGAACTATTAAAAGTAAGTAATTCTTTGAGTTCTGTGAACCATTGCAGCAGATTATTGAAACTGATGAGGGGCACAGGGGAACCCCCAATTTGTAGCCAAGTCAAAAAACAGTATAGGTAACTTGGACATCCACTACTCACAATCTGTATGTGAAGTAAGGACAAATCTTGTACTACTAAGCCCTATCTAACATTAACTCCAAGGAATTAGTGTCAGAATTGATTTATATTGTAGGACACCTGATTGGTGGCTGCAGCACCAAGCCCTGGGCACTACCATTTCAGGAGCAGAAGATATAACTGGCTTTTCTTTCTTTCTTTCTTTCTTTCTTTCTTTCTTTCTTTCTTTCTTTCTTTTTAATGTTTTATTTATTTCTGAGAGAGAGAGAGAGACAGCATGAGCAGGGGAAGGTCAGAGAGAGAGGGAGACACAGAATCTGAAACAGGCTCCAGGTTCCAGGCTGTCAGCACAGAGCCCAATGCGGGGCTCAAACCCACAAACCACGGGATCATGACCTGAGCCAAAGTCGGATGCTTAACCAACTGAGCCACCCAGGCGCCCCCATAACTGGCTTTTCTAACACAGAGAGGAAGGCAGAGACTTAGACAAAATGCCAAGATGGAAGAATTTATCCCAAGTGAAACAAAGTAAGGCTACAACTGGAGATATAAGTGAAGCAGATATAAGTAATATGCTTGATGTAGAATTTAAAGGTACATCATAAGATACTCACTGGGCTGAGAAAAGAAGACATCAGTGAGACCCTTTCAACAGAGTTAAAAGGGTTACAAAAGAATCAGAGATGAAGAGTGCAATAAACAAGACTGGAAATAGACTTGAAGCAATGAACAGCAGGCTAGAAAATGCAGAGGAATGAATTAGTGATCTGGAAAACAAAATAATGGAAAATAATGAAGATGAACACAAGAAAGAAAGAAGAATATAGAACACAAGAATAGACTTAGGGAACTCATAGATTCATTAAACATAATAACACTTGTATTATGGGAGTTCCTGAAGAAGAAAAAAAGAGAGAAAAGAGGGTAGAAAATTTATTTTAAGAAATAATAGCAGAAAACTTGCCTAATCTGTAAGGAAAAAAAAACCTTGCCTTGTCTGCAAGGAAACAGACATCCACATCCAGGAGGCAGCAGAGAACTCCCATCAAAATCAAGAAAATCAGGCCACCACCAAGACATATTGTAATTAAATTTGCAAAAAGTAGTAACAAAGAAAGCATTTTTAAAGCAACAAGACAAAAGTTCTTAATTTCCAGGGAAGAACCCATAAGGCTACCTGGAGATTTCTCAACAGAAATGTGGCAAGCCAGAAGGGAGTGGCATGATATATTCAAAGTGCTGAATGGGAAAAATCTTCAGTGAAGAATACTCTATCCAACAAGGCTATCATTCAGAAAAGAAGGAGAGATAAAGAACTTCCCAAATGAAAACTAAAGGAGTTCATGACCACTTAACCAGTCCTGCAAGAAATATTAAAAGGGACTCAGTGCAAAGGAGAGACCAAGAGTGACAAAGATAAGAAAAGATCAAAGAAAATCTCCAGAAACAACGATAAAACAAGTAATAAGGTGGAGTAAACACATACCTATCAATTATTACTTTGAATATAAATGGACTAAACACTCCAGTCAAAGCACAAGGTATCAGAATGGATAAAAAAAAGAATAAGACCCATCTATATGCTGCCTACAAGAGGCTCATTTTAGACCTAAAGACACCTGCAGACTGAAAGTGAGGGAGTAGAGAAGCATTTATCATGGAAATGGATGTCAAAAGAAAGTTGGAGTAGCAATACTTCTATCAGACAAACTAGACTTTTTTGTTATTGTATTGTTTTTATCCTGCTTTGGCATCAG
Organism: Hyaena hyaena; assembly: GCF_003009895.1. Lineage (NCBI taxonomy): Eukaryota > Metazoa > Chordata > Mammalia > Carnivora > Hyaenidae > Hyaena > Hyaena hyaena. The sequence goes on from NW_024081326.1 coordinate 152,409, forward strand.
ACTACTACTTGGCTTCATGAGATGATTTTGAATATGTTTCTTCTATTCCATTATTTACAAGATTTTGACAAAGATTATCATTAATTCCGTAAATGTTTGGTAGAATTCACCAATGAAACCATGTGGTCTCAAACTTTTCTGTGCTGGGAGATTTGTGATTCCTAACTTAACTTTCATCCTTGTTATTGGTCTAAGAGGATTTGTTTGTTTCTTGGATTCAAGATTTATGATTTAACAATGGTAACTTGTGCATTTTTAGGAATTATCTGAGTTTTTTCCCTCAGTTATCTGATTCATTAGTATATAATTTTTTATAAGCATCTGTTAACACATTATGTATTTCCGTAGTTATCTCGTATTGTTTTCTCTTCCATTTTTCATTTTGGTTTTTGAGTATTCTCTCTTTTTTTCTTAGTTAATGTGTTAAAGCACTACCAATTTTGTTTTTGTTTTTCTTTTTCTTTTAGAAAAACCAGTCATTACTTTCAATGTTATGTTATTGTTTATTCTGGTCTCCTTTTTATTTATTTCTGATTTTTCTTTGTTATTTCCTTCTTCTACTAAATTTCAGCTAAGTTTCTTCTTTTTCTGGTTCCTTGTGGTGTAAGTTGTTTATTTGAACTTTTTTTCTATTTTTCTTTTATTTTAGAGAGAAAGGTATGACCTGGGCAGAGGGGCAGAGAGAGAGAGAGAGGCAACCTTTTTAAAATATTTATTTATTTATTTTGAGAGAGAGTATGTGCACAAACAGGGGAGGGGCAGAGAGAGAGAGGGAGAGAGAGAACTGTAAGCAGATCTCACGATCAGAAAGGAGTTCGACCCCCATGACCACGAGACCACCACCTCAGAGTCAAATGCTCAACCAGCTGAACCACACGGGCGCTCCTGGATTTTTTTCTTAATACAAGCATTTATAGCATAAAAAAAGAAAAGGAAGTTCCTAATGGCAATTTCCCATTAGCCTTATCTATAGCATGTCAGTGCAGTGCAGCTCAAACAACAGCTTTAAAATCAGCTTTTTGTAAATGTCCCCATTTTCTAGGTGCACGGACTCAGACAATTTTCAAAGTCTCAGTTTTCAATCAGCAATAATGATAATCCCTTCATCTATGATGAATATGATGTGAAAAGACATATGTAAAAGGACATATATAAAGACTTGGCACAGTTTCTGACCCATAGCGATATTCAATAAATGAATTTTCACTCTTTATGTTCTTCCATTTCCTTTCCTTTCCCCCTCTCAAACTTATGAAGTCCTTACTAAAATAAGTTTTATTAATAATTAAAAGGTAAATGAAAATAAATAAATTGTAGGACACCCAGTTGGTGTCTGCAAAGAGTTGGAAAATTTCTTGGTATGGAAAACTCCTATATTAGGTGTCAGAAGTGTTGTGATTAGAGGAATGATTCTTCTTTATCTTCTCTGATAATATTAATACTATCAAATGATTGAGGTACTGCGTGGTTGAAAATAGGTCTTACAGCTTAAGATCACTTATGATAAGACACAAAAGTTGACCAGAACTCCTTTATATGCTATTTTCTAAGTGGTACCTTTATTCTGAAAGCATAGCAGTTGAGGTCTGGCTTTTTCTTTCTAAACTGATATCAAATTCTCTCCACCCCCTGGTGAAATAAAGACTATGATTAGTTGGATTGGGTGCCACAGCTTCTCTTCAAGCAAACCCATTATGTGTCCATCAGTTGGCCAAGTGAATTGGCGAAATGTTGTGTAGAAGATGTGAGCAAGTAATACATTATTGACCATTTTCTTACTTAGAGAGTGGAGGGAGTCTGAGTAGTGGCTTATTAAAGTCTGTCTCACCCACCCCATGCTTTCAGTTTTCAATTTAAGTTTTCTAGTTTATGCATTATGTGAGGGCTCTAAAATTATTACACTCAGCCAAACCAAAGGCATCTGAGTTTATATTTATTGGGGTAAATAGCAATTTAGCAGGGTGATGGTATTTGTTACACACAAGTAATTTGAATTCAATTTTCTTTGCAAAATTCAGAATACAGCCAGTATTAAATTCTCCACAAGAAATCAAACAAACAGAAGCAATATGTGCTATGAAATGAAAGAAACCCAAACAAGCTCACAGGCGGTTTGGCTCTGCCAGGTGATGTTATTGAATCTGGCATTGTGAGAAAAGGGTTCAAAGACACAGCCACCCAGGACTATTGGATTTCAACGGAGTGTAGTTGGAAGGATTAAGGGATCTAGCCAACAAGACACAGAGGGACAGCCCACAGCTATTCTCCAGCACAAGTAGTAAGTGCTATTCCCAGCAGGCTCAGAGGGCCCACTGAGCTAAACCTCAGTGGACTAGAATTTCCCTAAAAGGAACATGAATCTTTAGATGAATTCACCAAAGGGGGTATAATTCAAAGACCTGGGCAGAATATCATGCTAGCTACAGGGGGAAGTAAAGGGGGAGAAAGAGAGAGATAAGGAAGAGTTACAGGGAAGAAATAGGCGAGCAGTCCAGGGCTGAATACATTCGCGGAAGCAAAATCAGAAAAAGCATATGCAACACAGATTCTTACAGACATGAGAGAAAGGGGGAAATGAACACAGGATGCAAGAGTAACAAGACCAATAAATGAGCAAGAAGGTGAAAAATATCCCAATGAATCAAACGCAGTAAATGCCTAATCAGTTTCCTTCTTTTCCCTGGTTTTCTATATTCTATTCGTACTGTGATTTCCTTGGTTCCTGAATATAACGTTAAGTTTCTCTGATTGTGGCTGAGCCTTTAATTTCTTCTCTGCCCACAGAATTGTCCCATCCTAACACTGGAGACTAGCTAATAATATTCATTGGAGTACAGTTTAAATATGATCTATCCATCTGTTATAGGTTTTAACAGCACTTTTGCTTTTGAGATAGTTAATATACTTGCAATTAATTATTTAAAAGCTGAATTCCCTGAGAGACAATCCATGAGAGCAAGGACTTTATCTGCCTTATTGACAATGATGTCCTCAGAACCTAGAAAGTTACTGGAATAGTGTTTAACATTTTTTAGATGAATATAAAGGAAAATTCTTTTGACAAATTGTACAGTTGACCCTTGAACAATACAAGTTTGAACTGCGTGGTCCACTTATATGTGGATTTTCTCACTAAATAAATGAATTTTTCTTCTATATGGTTTTATTAGTAACATTTTATTTTCTACAGCTAACTGTATTTTAAGAATATTGTACATAATACATATAGCATACAAAAATATGTGTTCATTGACTGCTTATCTTATCAGTAATCCTTCCAGTCAACAGGTTATTAGTAGTTAAGTTTTGGGGGGGTCAAAAGTTAACATGTGATTTTTTGACTGCACAGGGTTAGGGCTGAGGTTGGTGCCCTTAACCCTCGTGTGGTTCAAGGGTCATCAGTAGTTATATTCAAGTATATGGTAGCTAGCTAGACTCACAGCAATGTTATGGTTGTCCTGTCTCTGCTATGTATTTCTTCACGCCCTCCTCACTTTAACACATGATTTAATTAACCTCATGGCCCACCTTTTGCAAACACTCTAAGTGAGCTCACATATTAGCTATTTCCAAACTTCTTTTCCTTTCCCTTGCTTTCTGTATTAGTCAGGATAGTAAGTTATGCTGTGATAACAAATAACCCTAAATTTCAGTGATTTATATAAAAAAGCTTTATTTCCCACCTATGCAAGTCCACTATGGGGCCAGGCAAATGCCCAGGGCAGCTGTTCCCAGCACTAGTGTTCAGTGATCCAAATTGCTTTGGTCTTGTGTCAACCCCATAGTAACTTGTTTGCTCTGCTGTGGAAGGGAGCATAAAGACTCACACAACAGCTCTTGAACGGTTTGGCTTGAAAGTGACACATGTTGTAGATGCCATGTTGGGAAAACTACCCACAAGCCCACATTTAACTTCATGGAATGAGAAAGTATTCCTGGAAGTAGAGAATTGGATAATAGAAACAATCACCAGCTTTAAACAAATTTAGGTATGAATCATTGAAATGCTTTTCTTAGCATCTTAGAGCTACTGAATCAACTCTAGCATTTGCCTAAATCTTTAGTCCTTGTCATGTGAGACAAACAAGCCTCTAAATTCATTTAAGCCAATTCTTCTGTGTGAGAAGTTGAGAAGAAATGAGCCCAGGATTTACTTGCTGCTATAGTACCAATTTCACTGAAATATCCAGTCCAAAAGAAAGAACAAAGATTACAGAAAGAAGAGTAATAATGGAGAGAAAAACAGAGAGAAAGAGATTGAAAGCTTTCAACCTCAGGGATCCAAATGATATTGTAGAGCACATTACACCCTTGAAATCACTTTCCTAGCTATTGTCTGATTTCAAACAAGAAGAATAAGACAGGCAGGGCAGATATCATTAACAGAGCATATGGAAGTCTGGAAACATGAAGGCTAGTACCAGATTTGTCAACAATTCACTGTTCAAGCCTAAGCAGGTCTGTATGATCAGGAACTTGAGCCAGTCTGGTATGGTAACTAGGAACTCAACTTTTGACCTCAGAAACATTTTAAAGCCTACCTCATCCATTCATAGCCTGTATAACTCCTAGTAAATTTAATTAGCCTACCTAAGTTTCCATTACTTCATCTGAAAAAAAATGGGGACAATAACATGTTTTCCACTTTGTTGTAACAATTAAACAAAATAAAGATCAAACATCTAGCATGATTCTAGACCCATAGTGCATCCTCAATAAATATATTCCATGCCACTACATTTATCTTCTCCCAAGATTTCCTTTCAACCATGAAATCATATTCTCATTTTACAAACAAGTTTACTGAGTCACTGAAGGTTTAAGTCAATCCAACTATCAGGTTTTGAAATGGGACCCAGTTCTGAAATGGAATCATAATCTGAGTTTCTAGCTAACTGTCTTGTATTATTGCCTTGATGCCCAAATTCCCATAATCCCTTTGACTAATCCAGCATTCATCAAGCAGATACTATGCAAAAGTAAATTTTCACCGACCCTTAAGGCACCATGATCCTCCCATTGCCATAGTGTCCCTACAGACACAGGATGTTTATAGCACCGTACAATCTGAGAATTGAAAGAGATCTTAATAGCAGTATACTTTAACTTCCTACTCAGCACTGGAATTCCTTTTCTAGCATCCCTGATTTGTGGCCATCTAGCTTCTGTCAGAACATTCCAGCATAGATGCCACTAATGATGAAAATACTATGGCTCTGGTGACATGGTTTTAGAAGTCAGCCTTCATTTGGGGCAGCTGGGTGGCTCAGTTGACTAAGCATCTGACTTCAGCTCAGGGCATAATCTCATAATTCATGGGTTCAAACTCCTCATCGGGCTCTGCACTGATAAATCAGAGCCTGGAACCTGCTTTGGATTCTGTGTCTTCCTCTCTTTCTCTCTCTCTCTCTCTCTCTCTCTCTCTCTGCCCTCCTCTGATTGTGTTCTTTCTCTTAAAAATAAAAGAATAAACATAAAAAAAAAGAAGTCAGCCTTCTTTTGAATGCTGGTGTCAGAAATTTAACTCAAACTACCCATTCCAAAAAGGATATATCTTCTCATATGCTAATTTATGTATTTAGGCCAGGCTTTGAGCATTTCCCAATAAAAGAACTTGATTACTACCTTCAGGATCTGAACTTATTCTCTCTCTATTTTTTAGCTCCATCCATGAACCAGTCACAATATCACAGGAATGAAAAAGTCTGATTTGCCAAGCTCAAGACTCATATCCAATCCTGTTGTCAGGGATAGAGTCAGTACCCCTAAATCCTAAGATCTGAGGGTGAGAGAGAGACAGGTTTCCAGGAGAAATCAGGATAGTATCGCTAAGAAGAAGGAAAAATGGATATTAAGCAACAAAGTTCACTACATGCTATCTCCTTTCATATCCTAAACCAGAAAAGGCAGTCAGGGCCTTTTTTTCCCAAAACTTTGAAGGCTAAAATAAAGCCAACATTTTCAACATGCTCTGTAATATACTGTATCTATTAGGAATTCTTTTGACTGTAAGTAAATAAATAACCAGCAAACACTAACTTAAATAAGATTCATTTTTTTTCACAGAGAAAATGAATAACTTTTAGCCCTTATTCAAAAGTTTAACAGTGTCGGGTCTCTGGGTTGACAACTCTGAGGCTCAGGTAGTACTTCCTGATGGCAGCAAGTTGGTCACACCAATTCTAAGTAACATGCCTTCTAAGGCAAGAAACAAAACATCTTACAGCAATTAGTGTACTTCTTTTTCATTTAGAAGAGAAATCTCTTTCCCAGAAACCTTCAGAAAACCTCTCTTCACCTCTCATTGACCTAAACTGGGTCACATGGCCAACAGCAAGGCATATCGGTACCTGATTTTCCAGGCTCTAGAGTGGAAGACAGACCAAAGGGTCATGGCTTTGTGTATCAGCATTGTCTACCATAAGTATGCTAGCAAATGTGGTTTTGATCCCTTTTCCTTCCACTCAACCAAGTAAGGAAACTTGCCCTATCAGATCTAAAAAGAATAGGTCTTGGGGTGCCTAAGTGGCTCAGTCGGTTAAGCCTCAAAGTCTTGATTTTGGCTCAGGTCACGATCTTGAGGTCTGTGAGATCAAGCCCCACATCAGGCTCTGCACTGACAGCTCAGAGATTCTTAGGATTCCCTCTCTCCCTCTTTCTCTGCTTTCCATCCCTCCCCCTTATGCTTTCTCCCTCTCTCTCCCTCAAAAATAAATACTGTTTTAAAAAAACTTTAAACAGAATAGGCCTTAACCCCATAACCTCAGGACCTCCATATTATTCCAAAAGAGTAATCAGTCCTTTTTGAAATTGGAACTTATTATAAACTCTACAGGAAGAAAAATCAAAGACAATGTTTATATTCCATAGAAACTACCACAGTGCCTGGCAAATTACAGACAATAAATATTTTAAACTAACCCAACATGTCCTGCTCAGAGACAGCCATTTTCCTATTAAAAGTCAATATTAATCACAGATCAATTATCTATTTACTCTTTTAATGTTTTCCCTTTTATTAGCAATTGGTATTAGTTCACACATAGGGAACCATTTTATTGGGTTTCAGTATGTTGGTTTGCTTGTTGTTTTTCTATTCAACAATCACATGACCTGTAAGAAGAGCAAATATATTAGCCACATGCTCTAATCCAGTGGTTCCCAAACTTTCCAAGGAGAAACTATGTCAAAATCACTCAGAAAGGTCTTACTTACAGATTCCAGATCACCAGCTCAGAATTTTTGATCCCACGGGCTCCAGATAAAGTCTTGGTAACTGCATTTTTAAAAAGCTTCAATTCAGCGGAGTTTGGAAATACTAGTTAAACCAATCGAATGGATCAACCAGTCTATTTGCATTTGTACTTTCTAGTCTAGTAGTCATCCTGTTGTTAAAGGTCTGCCCAGCACCCCAGTGACTACCTTGTGTAACTATTGAGACACCTCAAACAGTTGAAATCCTTCCAACAAGATAGGGAATGTCTCATTCATAGGGCCTTTTTGAAAAGGTAGTTTTAATGCCTGCCATGTAGATGATAACACTTGCCAACCTCCACATCTTCCCAAAAACCAGCTCAAAGATAATTCATACACCAAAGTCATCAACCACTTCTGCCTCCCTGGCAGGAATCTCTCCCTCCTACTCCCCAGACACATGACCCATATCAATGATAAACACTAAAACATCATCCTGCATATATTTACGCTCAATCAGATACATGAAAATTCCTCTTTGTTCTTATCTACTTAGATTTAATGTTTTGCCCAATTTCCCCAGCTCAATGGTCTGCAAAATCTTTGAGATTTACCCCCTACTCCACCTCACAGCTCTTTGGTCTGCTTTAAATTGGAGGCCTAGTGACCCAAAATGTCAAAACAAGCCTGGGATCACAATATCATTCACTTATCCAGCCAACAGAAAGAATGATCTGCCCCAGGGTGCATTATTTTTCCATCTGCCTTATAAGCAGTTATGTACAGCAATAAAAGCAAATGTTTATCGCAACCTATCTTTAAACCCCTGAGCACGAAGATATAACACCACTTCTCCTTTAAAATTAGGTTGTTTTAATCAAAGCACAATTGTCTGTATATAACATCTATCCCACTGAAAAGTTGGTATGTAACTCTACGAAACACACAAGTGGCATACAAAGAGAAATCTTCTCCGAAGCAAGACAGGCAAATCCCTAGGTTGTTAGGGCAATAGCCAGTGTTTTCAGCCTTTGATACTTCCTCTTGAAGAGGGAACAAAAAGACAGATTGATTTCCCCACTGAACATATGGTAGGCCTCCACCCGGGGACTTCCAGTCCTGAGAAAAAGGAGATTGTCAATCAAGAAGTAAATTCTGGCTCTTGACTGCTCTGTTCACTTGTCTTCCCTCCCTACCTCCCACTTTCAGTTAAGTGGAACATCAAAAGAATAACAAACTATTCAGCAACAGACTCTGGTTAACAAAATCTGATGTAAATACTTATCAGTCTCAGACCATGGAAACAATTTCCCCACTGTATTTAATATTTCTCGTATCTTCCCGGATATGATATAGTTTCCTTTGGGCTACATGTTGAAAGAATAAAGAATCTAGATGTGAGTGTAACAATTAGAGTTCAGGATTTAATAGGGAAAACAGGCTAATATTTCATGATTTGAAGCACCTAGGAAGTCGGGGGTGGGGAGTAGTGTGACAAAATAACACTTTCTAAATATGTGAAAAGCTACCAAAGTGATACACCTCAAGTATTGTGTACACAACGAAATAAGTTAATTATAATAAGAGATGTAGCAGTTAGACATTAGAAAAAATATTATGTTAATCAATGATGGTTATTGAGCACAGTTAAAACTCTCTGAGAAAATAGTCTCAAGAGACATGCCCAAATTCTCACAGGATTTGAGCCTAGGCCCCAGAGACTCCACAGAGGGTTGGGTAGGTTTGTGGAGATACATGGAAAGAAATAGTAAAAGAAAAACTTCATCTCACTCTCTCATCCTCATTAGTGAAACTGACAATATGACTTTATTTCAGTCCCCACCCTCCTCCAGTAAGGATGGCCATGTTTTGCCACTATTTATAACAAAACTTTAGGACAGAATATCTAGGACCACGATGGCCAGGCAATGGAAACATGTGTAGATTGTATTATTGTAAAAAAAAAAAAAAAAAAAAAATTTGCTTCTATCCCCGGGGAATACCTCCCTGTGGGAAGATTATACACCTTGCTCTATTGACTTTAGGTTTGATCATGTGACTTATGTTACCTCTTCTTGCCAGAGTGTTTGTACATCTTCACCCTTTTGAACTCAGGAGTGTCCACATGAATTTCTTTGGCCAATGAAATATGGGCAGAAGTAATGAATGTCAATATATTCTCACTTCCAAATAAGAACTTTCAGAGCCAGTTCTTGTCCATCATGTCTCATTTCCTTTTGCAACAGGCTGTCAATGACCCAAACAGAAGCTGTTCTGTCAGCCTGAGTAGAAGGGCAATGACAACATCACATGGAATCATAACCACCTATGATGAACATTCAGCATGAGCACAAAGTAAACCTTTGCCGTTGTAATCGTTAAGATTTCAGTGTTATTTGTTACTGTGGCATAAGGTAGTATAATCTGACTGATAAGAGAAAATGATCCTGATGTCTGCATTCCAAGACTTCCTAAGGGATGGTCCCAAAGCCAGAGTGTATGGGGTCAATACAGGATGGGTGACTACTTTATCATGACTTCTTCATCCAAAATACTTGGTCTAAACTATTTCAACCAAACCCTTCCTCCAAGTCTTATAGATCTGGATTGGGAGTGAAAAAATATAATTTTTAATCTACATATAGAATGCCTCCATTTATTCTGTTAAAAAAAAAAAAAAACAATGAAAACACTGCCTAGATTTAGACACAGGTCTTAAGAGTAACCCTTTGTAGTCAATCAGACATGGGTTCTAATTCACTAATTACCACATGTGAGATTTGGGGCATATTATTTCTTATTTCTTCAAACCATGGTTTACTTATTGGTAAAACAAGGACAGTAACGGTGTTGTGGGGAGTGTGGACTCAGAGTGGTATCATAGCAATATCACTAATTATCAGGAAAATGCAAATTAAAACCACAATGAGATATCACCTCACCTTGCTATGATTTCTATTACCAAAGGACAAGAAATAACAAGCGTTGGTGAAGAAGGAAAAGAAAAAGGAACTCTTACACACTGTTGGTAGAAATGTACATTGGTGCAACTGCTATTGAAAACAGTATGGAGTTTTCTTAAAAAAACTAAAAATAGAGGGGCGCCTGGGTGTCTCATTTGGTTAAGTATCCGACTTCGGCTAAGGTCATGATCTCATGGTTCATGAGTTCGGGCCGCACATCAGGCTCTGCGATGATGGTTCAGAGCCTAGAGCTGCTTCAGATTCTGTGTCTCCCTCTCTCTGCCCCTCCTCTGCTCATGCTTGCTCTCTCTCTCAAAAATAAATAAACATTTAAAAAGAATTAAAAATATTAAAAATAGAACTACCATATGATTCAGCAATTCCATTTCTGGGTACATATGCAAAGGAAACTATCTCAAAGAAATATCTGTAACCCCATGTTTATTGTAGCATTATATACAATAACCAACACATGGAAACAATCTAAGTGGTCATCAGTGGATAAAGAAGATATTATATGTGTGGATATATAATACATATATATATTACATATAAAATGTATATAATAGAATATTATTCAACTATTAAAAAGAAGGATATCCTGCCATTTGCAACACATGAATTGACCTTGAGAGCATTATGCTAAGTAAAATAAGTCAGATAAAAGCAACTACACTTAATCTCACTTACATATGGTACCTAAAAAATAAACTGACCCCATAGAGAGAACATATAGGTGGTACCATTTGTAGGGAGTGGGGGAATTAGTGAAAGTGGTCAAAAAGCACAAATTTTATTTATAAAACAAATAAATTCTAAGAATGTAATGTACAGCATAGTAACTATAGTTAACTACTGTATTGTATATTTAAAAATTGCTAAGGGAATAGATCATAAAAGTTCTCATTATAAGAAAAACAACTGTAACCTAATGAGGTGATAGATGTTAACTAAAGTTATTGTAGTAATCATCTCCCAATATATACATATATCAAATCATTACAATGTACAACTTAAACGTCTATAATATTTTATGTCAGTTATATCTCAATAAAACTGGGGGGAAAACAAACACTCTAAAATACATAAAATAAAAGATGGGTATTAGGGGGATAAAATAAGGCAAAGTACATAAAACCCTTGCCTGCTGCTGCCATATGGTTAAAGCACTCAACAAATGTTAATTACTTTTATGGACAAGGACACTGCAGGGTGTAAGAAGGTAAATCACAGTCTAATAGGGCTGACAAAACATAATCATAAATAACTATAATAAAAGCAAAATGTTCTAAATGCTTTAAGAGTACACTGATAAAATGCTATAGAAGAACAGAGGAGGAAACACAAAACAAGTGTAACTGGAAAGGAAGGGGGGAGAAATCAAAGAAGACTTCATGGGAAAGGTAGCATTTGAATTAGACCACATATCAAGATCCTTTATATAAAGACCTATGCCTTAAATTTTTCCTAGATTTTAGCTACAAGAAAATTCTTCTCTTCTTGAAAACTTGCAATCCTTCCCTTTAATAGCTGGTGAACTATGGCCTATCATGCTTCCTTCTCTGCATTTGAATGAAGAATCTGGACAAATACGACATTTGATTTGGGGAATCATCTCAGACTCCATTCTCCCCTTTCTTCTTGGTCACTTTTTACTACCTCATGTAAACCCTATGTGCTACATTTTTATCACAAGCTTCCCCAAATCCATTCCTGCACATTGATAAGGTATATCTTAAATAAATACAATATGCTTTTTCTTCCTTCTTGTCTTTTGTTTAATTTTTTTTTTTTTTGAGAGACAGAAAGAGAGAGAGAAAGCATGAGCAGGGGTGGGGCAGAGAGAGAGGGAGACACAGAATCTGAAGCAGTTTCCAGGCCTTGAGCTGTCAGCACAGAGCCTGGCACGGGGCTCAAACTCACAAACCATGAGATCATGACCTGAGCCAAAGTTGGAGGCTTAACCAGCTGAGCCATCGAGGCACCCTTCCTTCCTGTTTTTCTTAGCCTTTTATTTTGTTAACTTGTTCAAGGATAGAGAGACTACTCATTCTTTTGTGGCTTGAACAAAACTTAATATATAACATAATATATTTAATAAATCACCATTACTAGGGACCTGGGACAGTTTGCTTGCTCTGAGTATCATAATACAATTGTCTTTACATATATTTAATGGTTTCTTTCTGATAATTTCCTCTAAGTAGAATTTTTTATGTCAAAGAAAAAGCACATGATTAAGGCTTTTGATACAATATTCCAATACTCATTTATATGCTATACACAATATAAGAAATTGTTGACATTCCTTTGTGTTCTCCAAGACTGAATATTATTACTCCTTTTTTAATGTTGGTTCCTATAACATGTATGTTTTAATTTCTGAGTAAGCCTGTCTTAAAGATCAGTGTGATTCCATTGCATGATATTCACGTAAGAACTCTCTCAGATCTAGTAGCTTACAGTATAATCATAATCACAATTTTTTCCAAAAGTACAGTATCAGTCTCCATCCTTCATCATGGGCTTGTTAACGTGACAGAGTTAGGTTAACCAAGCAGAGTTGCCCAACCTATTTCTGGGCTATCTTCTGACAAAGCATGTCACCTACAGCTTCAATAGACTGGTGGAGTCAGGCTCTCCCCATCCTCTTTGGAAAAGAGCCACTTCACTAAACTAAATGATACCCAGGTACCTGCAGTTTATGCAGTGGTATCCTGGTGTGTCAAAAGGATTGAAGCACTCTTCATCATACGCTCTGTAAAGGAAAAATCTTGCTCATTCTTGAGATTTAGAAGGAAGAACTTAACCTTTATGCTTAAGTATTTCCGATGTATAAATTAAAAGAAAGCTGGTAGCAATTATAAATGAGCATTGTGGAACACAAATTGTGAATGTCAGGGCTGAATACCATTTAAATCAGCCATGAATATTTCCATATCTCTACAGGGCCTGTATTAAAAACATTTCTTTTCCCATGATTAGAGGTTATCAGGCAAAGTATTTACCTTGATTCTGTAATTCTGAAACAACGAAAAGCCCCACTAGTTTTTTGTGATAAAGAAAACGGGAAATGGGAAGCATGCCCTTTAAATACCAACCTCTAATTGCAAAGATGTGAATATGTAAATCCAATTACATACATTTAAGGATTAGATATTAATTGGATCTGCCTTGATATAAATTGCACACTCAATTCTTTTATTAGAAATGATCATCACTTTCCATTTTGGCATTTGGTAATACTGACAAAATATCACAGCTTCTCTCTTGCTCTGAGATTTGTTGAGATGACATTATAGCTCACACAGATTAAATATCTTTGTCCTGAACCCTGGAGCCATTAGAATACATGCTAACACTTGACTTGAAGGAATAAAAAAGTGATCATACTACAATGACTTCACAATCACTGGATATTTAGACCTGCTACACATCCTAATTGGCTGACAGGTAGTAAGAAATGGTCAGATGGTAGGAGACAGAGTTCTTGCTTGTTCTTTGGGAACATGCACATCTTTGCTTCTGCCTCACAGACACCGCACAAGCATTTGAGACTCATTGGCATCCTTCCACATTCTTTTCTTCCTCTTTTTATAATAATTTGTTAATACCAATTGTGATGGCTAAGTGATGTCTTGATAGCTGGTAAACATTATTTCTGGATGTGTTTCTGGGAGGGATTAACATTTGAATTGGTGAACTGAGTAAAGCAGATGACCCTCCCCATCCCCATTCACTGAGGGCCCTAACAGAGCAAAAAGGAGAAGGAAGAGTGAATTCACTCTCTCTGTTTGAGCTAGAACATTCATTTGCCCTCAAACATTGGCACTCCTGATTCTCAGGTCTTGGTACTTGGCCTTAATTACACTAACACCTTTCCTGTCATTCCAGCTTACAGAGAGTAGGTTGAGGACTTCTTGGTTATCATAATAACATGAGCCTATTTATATGATAAATACCTTTCTAGGTAGATAGATAGACAGACAGATGCAGATATAGAAATAGTGGAATATATATCACCAAGATCACAGAGATATGATTAGACTCTTCTGGTCATTTGAGCATTGTACTAACACCTACTCACCCTTAGAGTCCTTATTCCAATATCATATATGTACATTATCTTGTTGTATACCCTGTTTCATACACACACACACACACACACACACACACACACACACACACACTTATATATACATGCACACTATGATACTACATACTAAACTACTGTCATATATATTTCATTATGTATATGTTATATATCTATTGTATACTGTGAATAACTATCTCATAGTCTGTTACATACTAGAAGAGATACCTTTATCTATTACATAATATGTGCCATGAAGTAAGGAGCAGTTGACAAGATCCTGAGGAGGACCCCGTTTGTTGTGTTCTAGAAACACAAAGATTAATATGTCCTTTTAGGGCAGATGAAGGAGGCAGAGAGAGTAAAAGGAAATACTCTCAGAGTGATAACTGGAGAGAAAACAGTAAAGGTGGTGGCAAGGATATTAGTCCAGGTGATATGTCCATTTAGAAAGTTTGAGCAGATTTGACTTATATTTTTAAAAATCACTCTAGATTCTGAGTAGAGAAGAGACACCCAAGAGGTTAGTAGTACAAACTAGAAAGCATTTAAGTGACAGCTGAAATTATCCTGCCAAGAAATGATGGTTTGGGACCTGCATTTGTTGATCTGGAATGGGAAAGAAAGAGAGAAGTTAAGAAGACTTCTAGGTTTTGGCCTGAGCAACTACACAAATAAGTTGTCATTTATTGAGAAGGAAGACTAAGAGAGAAGCAGGTTGGGAAATTCATTTTTTTAGATATTTTAATTTAAGATAACTACTTAATATAAAATGGAGATTTTGAGTGGGCAGGTAGCTGATGTATAAAGTTCAGAGGTAAAGTCAAGGCAGGATATATCTATTTGGGAGTCATAAATGGTATTTAAAATATAAGAGTAGATGAAATCACCAAAGGAATGAGTTAGAGAAGTAAAGATGAAAAGCCCATATCCAGGACCATTCCAATTTTTAGAGATATGAAAGATGAGGAGAAATTAGCAGAGGATATACTGAGAAATAGTGTCCAGTGAGGTATGAGTAAGACAGTCTCTTAGTATAAATAAAAATATAGTATTATACCTATAATTAGTCATTAGTCATTATGGATAATTTATTCTGCCTGGGCTCTGTGACAATGTGAATTAATTAGAAATGTTATTGCTCTCTAAGGGAGGACACTGAATAGATACACTAGTTAGCCTCTTAAAATGGCTATAAATGAATCTTTTCTCCTAATATACACACCCTGTGCAATCCCCTCTCCTTGAATCTAGACTGGACCTAATGACTTGCTTCTAATGAATAAAATATGATAAAAAGTGATGTGAGGTCTCTTCTGAGATTAAGCTACAAAACACTGAGACTTTCATCTTACTAACATTCCCTAGCTCTTCTTACATGCTCCTCCTGATAAAGTGGACTACTTGGCAGAGAACTGAGGGTAACCTCCAACCAACCAGTCAGAGGAACTTAGACCCTCAGTCCAACAACCCTTGGATTCTTCCAACAACTATTTGAGTAAGCTTGGAAGTAAGTCCCTCCCCAGTAGAACCTTCAGATGAGACCCCAGACTCAAGGTCAGCACCTTGATTATAGCTTATGAAAGGCTACGAAATAGAGAACCCAGTTGAGCCATGACTGAGTTCCTGACCCATAGAAACCATGAAATTATAAATGTAGTTTTAAGCCATGACTAGATTCCTGATCTTCAGAAACTGTGAAATCATGGGGTGCCTGGATGGCTCAGTCGGTTAAGCCTCTGATTTCAGCTCAGATCATGATCTCACAGTTCATGAGTTCGAGCCCTACATTGGACTCTGTACTGACAGCTCAGAGACTGGAGCCTGCTTCAAATTCTGTGTCTCACTCTCGCTGCTCCCCACCCCCGTTTGCACTCTGTGTGTGTCTCTCTCTCAAAAATAAATAAACATTTAAAAAGTTAAAGGAAAGAAACTATGAAGTCATAAATGTTGTCTTAAGCCACTAAATTTCGAGTAATCTGTTATTCAGCAATATATAACAAATGCAGTAAGGAAAATAAGACGATTCAGAGATCGTCATATTCACTATAATACTAAACTGCATTTATTGGGGCTCCTTTCCCCCATTCTTACTTCAGGTATCTAATGCTCTGTGATAATAGTTATAATAATCTTAGTATGAATTATTGCCATTGAGTCAACTTTCCTCTAGTATAGTTGCAGTTTTGATCTTATCTAAAATTGAGGAATAAAAATAATCAATGAACAAGTCAGAAAAAAATTTTGAATAAAAATACTTTCCTAATACCTCTGAATTAATACTGCAGAAGATAGCCAGATTCTGGCCCCTGTTTAAACACTTTAAATCATGTCATTTATTTTGAAACTCCTCTCTCTTCTCCTGCTGACTCTTCAGCTAGTCCATCTCCACCTTGGTGACATAACTAATTTAAGCTTCTTTCCAAACCCATTATGATTTCCACTTCACTGCCCTTGAATGCTGTTGAATTAAGATATGAGCCTAATTAATGGACCACCTCGCTAACACTATTTCTTCTTCACATCACAGAGGAAATGTCAAGTCACATTTCCTTTGGAAATCAAGCAACGGATTCACTGTAACAAATAAGAAGGCAAAGACATACAGAAATAGTTAAAATATTTATTCACACAATAATCACATAGGCTTCTAAATTGTTTTCTTTTAAAAATCAGGGCACGTGAGTTGCTCATTTGGTTAAGTGCTCAACTGTGTCTCAGGTCATGATCTCACCATTTGTATTTTTGAGCCCCACACCCGGCTCTCTACTCCCAGTGAGGAGCCTGCTTCAGATCCTCTTTCTCCCTCTCTCTCTTCACCTCTCCCCCTTCCTCTCTCTCTCTCTCTCTCTCTCTCTCTCTGTCCCTCCCCTCTCTCTCTCAAAAATAAATGAACATTAAAAAATAAGGGGACCACGGTGATTACTTTAACTGTCAACTTGACTGAGCTAAAGGATGCCCAAATAGATGATAAAAGGTTATCTGAGGGTGTCTGGGAGGGTGGATCTGGAAGATACTTGGCATTTGAACTGGAAAACTGAGTGAAGAAGATAACCTTTACCAGTACAGATGGACATCATCCCATCCATCAAGGTCCCAAAGAGTACCAAAAGGTGGAGAAAGGGAAAATTTGATCTTTATGCTTGACCTAGGATACCCATCCTCTCTTTCCCTAGAACACTGACACTCCTGACTCTCAGGCCTTCACACTCAGACTGAATTACACCACTGGCTTTTCTGTTTCTCCAGCCTGCAGATGGCAGATCATAGGACTCCTTGGAAAATAGTGATTCTGTTTCTCTAGAGAACCCTGATTAATACAGGAACTTCTTGTTCCCAAAAAATAGTAGATTGAGTTAATGCAAAGCAATTACTCACTACAAATAACCATAAAAACTTCAGATAAAATATAACAAAAAACTATCTTAAGCATGTAGCTGGACACAAAACAAAATAAAGCAAAGCCTCTTTTTTCCCGATTAAAACAAGGGGAAATATAAATCCAAAGTAGAAGGGTAGCAGGTTGCTCAATTTCAGGGAGATTTTATTCTAGATAAATGGCATTCCTGGAATTAAACTGATAGATGGGGACAGAAATGATACCATGCTGGAATGTAGGTCTTAGAAGCTGCAGGCTGAGGTTTTAAAGCTCTAGAGGGAACAGAAGCTATGTGTATTTGTTTTCTGTGGCCGCTGCGAGAAGCCTGATAGCTTAAAACAGCAAAAATTTATTCACTCATCATTCTGAAGCCAGAGTCTGACATCAGGGTGCCAGGAGGCCACGCCCCCTCAGGAGGCTCTGAGGGGAAATCTGCTCTTGGCCTCTTCCAGCTTCTGGTGACTGCAGGCATTCCTTAGCATATATATATCACTCCAATCTCTGCCTCTGTCTTCACAGTACCTCCTCCTTTGTGTGTCTGCATCTCCTACTCTTCCATCTGTCTCAAATCTCCCTTTGTTTCTCTCTTATAAGTAAACTTATCAATGGATTTAGAGCCCACCTAATTATCCAAGGCGATCACCTCAAATCCTTAACTTAATCACAAATGCAGGGACACTTTTCCACATAAGGTAATACTTACAGGTTCCAGAGATTAAGACAGATATATCTTTGGTATATCTTCGGGCCCATTATTCAGCCAATTATACTACAATCTTAACTGAAGATACAGGAGCTAGGAAGACACCTCCACATAAGGCAAGAAGCCTCAAAGCATGACCCAGTCTGTGGGGGGTGGGGGGGATGCAAAAATAATTAGTAAAACTCTACACAATAAGTTAAAAACTGACAAGAAATTTTGCTGTCTACTCCAGGTTCTGAGTGCGGAAGAAATAAATACCTACTAAGAAAAATATGAAAAATAGAAATGCTAAGGCCATACCACAAGTGGGTGTAATATACAAATGTATGCTTAGAGTTGGTATGAATTACACACCTAGAAGTTGACATAATTTTTACAGAACCTAGGAAAAACCTTATTCACTACAGAAACAAGTGTAAAATCATGCTATAAGGACACATTCACAGCTCAGGGGACACAGAAGTCCCACAAAAATTATTTTACTTCAGGAAAACTGGAAGACTTAGGACCCAGTTTCAGATGTGCACCTGATCTGTGACATTACTAAGCAGTGTGGAACCTGGTTCCCTATTTTTATAATACAACCTCTTCTATGCCCCAGGACAGGCATTCTAAGAATATCATGCTAAATCAAGGGCACCTGGGTGGTTCAGTTGGTTAAGCATCTGACTCTTGATTTCTGCTCAGGTCATGATTTCACGGTTCATGAGTACGAGTCCCACATCAGGCTCAGTGCTGACAATGCGCAACCTGTTTGGGATTCTCTCTCTTCCTCTCTCTCTGTCCTTCCCTTGCTAGTGCTCTCTCTCTTTCTCTCCCTCAAAATAAACAAACATTGTTTAAAAAAAAGAAAGATACCATTTATAGATATACATACAGAAATACAAACTGCATATAATGATCAAATTTCTGTGTGCATTATGCCTTTAATACAACATGTACAACTGTATAAGTTGAAAGATTCTTCCAAATAACTTATCTGGTTTGGATCCATTGGAAGAGATTGTTCTGTGCCATAGGACACAAGAACAGCAATATAAATGTGACCATTTGTCACCTTTAAACATCAAATTAAAAGATTTTTAATATTTAGAAACTGCTGACATTCTCCCTAGAAAGTCATTTCCAAATACCCTTTAAAAAGTGAATGTGTAATGGAAAATTTAACTTTCCCATTCACGGCTTCATGTCGCCATATTTCCTTACTTTTGAAAATCAATAGATGTTATTAATCATTTCTTTGGAATGCCCAGGGACTTCAGATACCTTAAAGGTGAACTGCAAAGTTTGGGAAGTATACTCAAGGAAGAACGCACCCACTAGTGTAGAAAAACTATCATATGAGTTACAGATAATTACAGACATTTTTAGTTATTACTATGTCTCTTGGGACTCCAGTTAGAGACCTCAGACTTCAGATGTGTCACAATAAACCAATAAACTCTCAAATGATAGATAATAAAATAATTCTAAGTCAGGCTCGTTTTTTAAGTTTAAGACAAAGAGAAAGAGCATGAGCTGAAGAGGAGCAGAGAGAGAAAGGGAGAGAGAAAATCCCAAGTAGGCTGTGCACTGTGAGCACAGAGCCTGACGTAGGGCTTGAACCCACCCATGAACCCTGAGATCACTACCTGAGCTGAAATCAGGAGTGGGGTGCTTAACTGATTGCACCACCCAGGTGCCCCATTTATAAGCCAAACTCTTAAGCAAGGACTTCGCTCTCTGAATCATAGCCCAGGGACAAGAATATTTGGGGAGTTATTACTACTATGCTTAATATCTTTGTTCTTGTTGTTTTGTTCACATCTTTATAGTTAATGTGGTAATGCCATAGTCAGGAGGGCAGAAAAGTGCCACTAAAAGAAAAGTCCTATTCTCACTGAGAAGTGCTCTTTTCCAGATCAGAAAGTAGATCACAGGAGAACTTCTGCAGGACAGTACCCACTTTACTCTAGAGAGGTCCCTGTCTTGTCCACACTTATACCGCAATTTATTTAGAAGCATCAGAGATTAATTTTGGCAGAAGAATTTGCAGTGGTTCTCAAACTGTAGCATGCATCAGAAAGCTCTAAAGAGCATGTTAAAACAAGAGCAGCTGGTTAAAGCACACCCCAGAGTTTCTGATTCAGTCTGGGGCAAAGCTTGATCATTTGCATTTTTTTAAAGTTTGTTTATTTATTTTTTAGAGAAAGCGTGTGAGTGGGGGAGGGGCAGAGACACAAAGAAAGAGAGAATCCCAAGTGGGCTCCATGCTGTCAGGGCAGAGCCCGGCACGAGGCTTAATCTCACAAACCACGAGATCATGACCTGAGCCAAAAATCAAGAGTCAGACACTTAGCTGACTGAGCCACCCAGGTACCCCAATAATCTGCATTTTTAACAGTCTCCAAAGGTTCTGATTCAGTAGGTCTGGGGTGGGGTGACAGTCTTCACTTCTTTCAAGTTCCCAGGTGATGTTCATGCTATTAACACAAGGACTCCACTTTGAGAACCACTAATTTAAAACAAGAAGCTTGTAACTAGTCATCAATAACCTTTTAGAAAAAATATCCCTTTTTTGTTGTTCTCAGTAAAACAACCTTTGCAATGAAGACTTCAAGGGGGCCCAAATACCAAACTGCTAAAGAACAAATGTAGACACGTATTGTAACGACAATAATGACAATGATGATGCCCTGTTATTATAAACCAGGCACTCTCTCTAATCATCATAGCAACTCTTTAAGGTATTTATTACTTTTATCCCATTTTTCATATACGGAAACAAGCGTGGATCTTTCTGAGTACAAAACCTGTACTTTTTCCACTCCACCTGACTCATAAAAGAGAAGATTATGACCAGCGTCCATAGCTAAATCTTTTAAAAATCAGTTCCCAAGTGATGAGGTATTAACTGGTGTATCCCAGAATAGCACAAAAAGGAATACCAGTGTATTATATTGGCTGATGACAGGCTAAAACAAATAGTTCAGTATACCTGTATAAAATTGCCCCCAATGTTACTATCATTTTCTCTTCTAATTTTTTAGTTATTATACTTCCAAAACTCCAAGTTAAAGAACTTTCCCAGATAATATTAAATGCTTAAACAATACAACAGGCTCAATCCCAGGGGCCTATGAAAGATTAGCCTTGTTGGGGTAAACCAAATTATCAGGTCTTTATAGAATTTGTGCCCTGCAGAGCTTGGTGCCAACTGAGTGAATTATAAAAGCCGTGCTTGTCTCTATTGGAAGCAGCATCTGTAGCTTTGGGAAGTGAAGTGAAGTCAGCTCTAATCAAAACAAAGCTCCTTCTTTCCTCTCATTTATGTTCGTGGGCAGAAGCAATCGGAATTATTGAACTCAAGCCAGACTATGGTTGACTAAAGACAGCTGTCTTTCTCTAGTGCTAATCAGTAGAGATAAATGTACTGTCAGCTCAGGACATGTGGATGGGGCAGTTGAACAATTATGAAGAAAATGCCTTGGCACCAGTCACACATGACTTAAAGTATGGGGAAGGCAGGAAGAAACACAAAGAAAGCGCAAAGGGCATGTGCAATAGAGCTCCTGTTTAATTGGAAATTCTTTGTAGCCCGGGTTAACATTTTGGGGTAACCTTTAAGAAGTAGCCAGTGCTATAATGAGGCACCATCTTTTTGTAGATGAAGGAAAACAATATGAGAGCAGAAATAGACTCTACGGTGTGCATTAATTTATTCAACTCGGGAGGAGGAGGATCACCTCCAACTAGGGCAACTTCAAGCTGTAATTAAGAGTAACTCTCCATGCTGTGGGCTGAGTGGCATCTGGTGCCTATCCTGGAATCCAAACAAGTCATCAGTAAGACACTTTAATTAGTGCACAAACTCCATACTCCATTTTGTATTGCTGAATCTCCAGAATAGGGCAAGAGGCCAAATTTTGACACTTACCCCTTTTTCCAACTTAAAAAAGCATGCTACTCTTTCTCCAAAAAGATGTAATATTCCCTTTTCTTTTTGGGTGGCAAGCCAAAGAAAGGCTTTCACATTTCAAATAGTTATTGATTGAACTGGTTTATGAATAAAAGGAGATAGAAGCAAATTATTAGATGGGTTTTCCCCCTGATGCTTATGATTTGATTTGAAAATGCTTTTGCATCTATGCCAAAACAGCTCAAGTCTGCTGTCTAGAGCCAGTCTCCTCCCCCACAGAAAACTCCAGCAGTTTCTTCTGAGCCCCTGTCACACTATGACTCTAGTCAGAAAATGGAGACTTGCACCCTGTGCAACATCAAGGTGAAGAAATCAGGGCAGAGTGACACTTTTTAGATGGAGCTGAGTCCCACTCTTAGGGAAATTTTTATACTTAAAAGACACCATTAGCCCTGTTGAGAAATACTACACAGGGCTAGGAGTAAAGGCATCTGGGTTTTAGGGACAACTCTGCCCCTCACTATCTACTATAAGCTAATTTATACTGAGCATACTTTGAAAAGTCTTTGAGGCAGCAGCCAATAATTCACTGTGTGTCCTACACAATGCTTTTCAGCTTTCTGGGCCACAGGCTCTTTATCAGTTCCTGTGACCAGATGGGGTATGCTCTAAGGGCACTTCCAACATTAAATCTCTCTGATCAATTATCAGCATCACCAATGATGATTTATATTTGCTCAAAAATTTGGAACTTAACTTTTGTACACATCATCCTTTCACTGACCCTTACAACTATCCTAGGTGGCCATCATGACAGGTGAGAAAAGAGATAATCAAGAAGGTCAGTAACAACTAATTATTATTTGTCAGAATCATACTCCAGGTTTTTTTGTTTTTTTTTTCCACAACACCCCTGAAAGTGTGAAAGATATAACAGACTACAGATGATTCTATGAGAAGATGAGTCCTAGTAATATTCACCTCATCACTTACTGACTGAATCTTGGTATCCTCATTGGCTTAATAAGAATGCTGGACTAGAATATTTTAGTGTCCCTTCCAGTTTCACCACTAAATCTATGAAATACAGAGCAAGTTACTCAGCATCAAATCAACCACTGATGTCGTCCTTGCCTTGATAAACTGCCTACTACCATATTCCAAATTTCTACAAATCTGGGGGCCACTCTTTGCTCTCATCTGAATAATAGCTGTTACATATCCCATTGAGTCTGTGACTCTCTGTAATCTAAGTTACTTAGTATCTTCCAGGAGAGGCTTCCTGCAATTACCTACCTCTCCCCATCCCAGCTCCTGCTGTCTACGCTATACTTTCTAAGCACCTGCCCATCTCAACCTTAGCTTCATGCTATCATTCAAAGCCATTTGCTCCCTTTCTCCACAATCCAAATAACATTTTTTTCTTTCTTTTACAGACTGAGTTTGGCAGAGTTGGTGAAGGTCTATTTTGCTGTCACTCTGGCAAATATGAAACCAGCAAGTTCAGATGTGAGCTGGCTAATGGAACCCATGTAACAAATGGTGGAGTTGACATTAAAAAACACTTCTACCCAATGACTAAAACCTCAGACACTGTAGGTTGTTCAAGAGAGATCTGAGGGCTCTTTTCCAACTTCTCTGTTTCTCAAACAAGAATTTGTATGGGTTACCTAAAGGCAAGTCATATTATTCAAGGGGAAACAAACAAACAACAACAACAAAAAAGGAGGAAAAAAAAGAAGAAAAAAACAATGTAATGGAGCATTAATGCCTTTACTTACTACAGTGATTTCCCAGTTCCTGAGACTGGTGGGAACCACTGACACCCACCTTAGTAGTTTTCTGATATTTACAGAAACAAGGCAAATGCTGGGACTCTGGATTTTGGAGTATTCTTTTCCAGCCTCTTAGTCATCTGAAGAAGCCCCAGATTTACCAATAAGTAGGCCTACTCTTGGATTCCTGCTACTTACATACACACACACAAACATAGACACACAATGACAGCTTTTAACCAAACCCTCAGTACCAAGCAGCATCTTGCTAGAAGCTTAGCAATGGGATAAAACTGTGGAGAAGTCAGGGTCTAAATTGCTCTGGCGGAGAGCAGCACTTCTCACCTCCAACACCTGAGGTATTCTTTGAACATCTCCCAGCCAAGGGCTTAAATTGATACCAAATCCTCAGGAATCATTTACAACCTGAGAATAAAATCTTGCACTAACATTTCCCTGGCCCAACTCTGCTTATATTCAGAGTGCCCGGCCATATGAATACAACCACCCTTTTGATTTCTCCTTCCATAGCAATTGTCTCTTCTAAGAAAACCTCGTCCAGGCCAAATTACAGTTTTTATGTTATGGGAATAACTTTGAGAAAGATTCTAATCCATTCCCCCAAATCATCACCACATAGATTTCCATGCTGCTGGAAAATTGCTAAAATTTGGCCCCCATTTGGTACTTCCTGCCTCAAACACTGTCAGAGTCCAATAAAATAATCCCAGCCGTCTCTACCTGGCATTTAATTTTCTCTATGATCTTCCCAAACCAATCTTGTCTCCCACTCAATGCCCTGCTGCTTTCCAAACTCTAAACCTTGGTTGTTACAGTTTCCTGAGCATAAGCCACCCTTTTCTCAGCTCTGCTTGTAAAAGTGTCCTTCCTATTTGTGAAGTCTCAGTTCAAATGCCTTCTTCTCTAAAAAATTTTCCATAACTGCCCTGTCATCTACCACTCTTAGTTTATGCAAAATTAAAAGCTCCTTCTTTTGTTGACCCATAGCACTTTGTTATCATTTCTAAATCTCTTATCATTTGCTACACACAGTATAATTATTTGACAACCTGCCATGTCATTTTTTGCTAGATTTGATGGTATAAGTGTTGATGTTTGCATTTTCCATAGGACCTAGGACCATGCTTTACACATAGTCTATGTTAATAAACATGTACTGAGTTAGACTATTCTCTCCTGGATATCCATTATTCTACATAATGAGCCTTATTTTTCCTTACATGAATAATGACTTCTTGTAAAGATGGGCAACATTTTTCAAAAATAGAGAGGGGTTGGGTACTCTGTTCATTTTATTAGGTTATATCAGGGACACATTGTCATGAATGGCTTCAAGAAAAGTATCAACAGAGATACCTTAGGACCCAAATGTTACTAGTTTTCGGGTCCAACTTCTGACACGGTATAGAAATTTCATCTCATCATCCTTTAATATTCTAGTGATGGGACACACTATCTCATACAGCTACTTTAGAAAGTGAAACTATAAGTGACTGAACAATTTCCCTTCATTGGAGGCAAAGGGTAAAAGTGGCTCCTCTCTGAACAGTTAGCCTGAGAATAATTTATGGAAGTTAATTAAATCCAAGCCTGATATTTTCTATTTTTAAAGGGCCAACCAATTATTTACTCATTCATTTCCCTTGATGTGCTTTGGAGCACTTTTAAGCACATCGTCAAATGTCAAGCAGAGATGAGTGGCAGCCTGGAATTAAAGCAGTCCCTCTATGCCTCAGGCTTAGCTTCTCGTGGTCTGTTGGACACTGTGACTTAGAAATGGAACTCTGTTACGCTCTAATGCTCTACATTTTTTTCAGATTTCATTTTAATAACTTTATTGACATGTCAAGGTAGACAAAGTTGTCAAAGGTGGTATCAAATGGCCAAATAAATCAAAGCTTGATCTAGCCTCATTTCCCATTACTTTGCTATTTCTAACATAACCAGGTCCATTCACAAATCTCTGATGCTTTGCAAATGTCAGATGGACTTTCAGTGTCTCCTTGAAGATTCTTCCTATCAAGTCATGGAACATATGCTTCTATCATTTCATATCTGGGAGTTTGACTGGTCTTTAAACACTAGCCTATAATGAAATATATTCAGAACTGTGGCTCAGTTTATCACATAGTTGTACATGGACATTTTACAGGGTTTGAAAATGTAAGTGACCACTTTACACTCCTACCATCATGGCAGACATCGCTAATTAGTCATAGCCCATATATTGAGTTTTTCAGAGAACCAGAACCAATAGGAGCCATG
The DNA here is from genome assembly GCF_003009895.1 of Hyaena hyaena. Taxonomy (NCBI): domain Eukaryota; kingdom Metazoa; phylum Chordata; class Mammalia; order Carnivora; family Hyaenidae; genus Hyaena; species Hyaena hyaena. Next base: position 178,700 of record NW_024081326.1, read on the forward strand.
TACATAAAGAGATTCATTATAAGGCATTGGCTCCTGTGATTATAGAGGCAAGAATCCCAAGGTCTGTAGGGTGAGACCCAGAGAGCCAGTGGTGCGCCTCCCATGTGATTCCAGAGGTCTGAGGACCAGGAGAGCTGATGAAGTAGTACTAGTACTAAAGCAGGCAGTCTTGACACCCAGGAAGAGCCAGTGTTTCAGTCAAAGTCCAAAAGCAGGAAAAAGCTGATATTCCAGTTTAAAGGCAGTCAGGCAGGAGGAATTCTCTCTTACTCAAGGGAGTTAGTGCTTTTGTTCTATTCAGGCCTTCAACTAATTAGATGAGGCTTACTTACATTAGGAAGAGCAATCTGCTTCACCCAGTCTGCCAATTTAAATGTTAATTTCATCCAAAAACACCCTCACAGAAACACCCGGAATAATGTTTGACCAAATATCTGGACACCCCATTGCCCAGGCAAGTTGACATATGAAAACAACCATCACAGCCCTCTTTCCCAATGAGCCCAGACAGGCTTCAGCATTCATCAGGACTGGGCCCACTCAGTCACTCCCAATCAACCAGAGTTGAAACAAGAACTAAAAGCTATTTGCTATTTCAGAGTCCAGTAAAAAGTCATACTAGGTCACTGAAAAGAATCATAAGAGCGCTAGAGCTGGTCAGATCTATGGTTCATTAAGCTCAATATCCTATTATAGAGGCAACTACAAAGGAAGGACCGAGGGAGGGATCAGTGTCCTCACTGACATCAACCTTAAAAACTATCTCCCCTTGGTACTTCTAATGGATCTGCAGCTCGTAAAATTTACCCAAGGCCATTTTGAATTCTAGTTCACAAATGAGTAATAACTAAGCCAGCAGAAGTCTTCAGGCATGTGAAAGGGTATAGCTAACTCTTGGCACCTGATTGATAGATACTGCATGGAAATTTCTTAACACTCTCGATACACAAGTTCGAGATGCATGGTGCTTGCATTTTGCTTGCTTTGTATTTTTTATTTACAAAGCCATTCTTTCTGGATTCATAATTCCCTTTGCAGAACCTATAGACACATAATATTTTTGCCCCTTCATGGTTACACTCAGGTACTGAATACCTGCTGTGAGTGATATAAGTTATTTCATTTGCAGTTTCCCAATTATATACCACACACACACACACACACACACACACACACAGACGTGGAATGCCTTTATCTTAGGTTAGCCTTGTGACTCCCTGTCTTAGTTACTTTGGTCTTCAGTAGGCATTTAGCATATTTGTGAAAGAAATGAATGGATAAACACTCTGAGGTAAGTATCATTCTTACCATTTTACTGATGATAGTGACACACAAGTGCAGAAAGATCAAGAAACTTGCTCAAGGTCATAAACACTTCCCCCCAAAAATGAAATGACAGAAAAGGCAGAGAGGGAGAGAGAGAGAAATTACCCTTAAAATACTTCTGTGAATTTAGAAACAGTTGCAGTCAGTAGACCATAGACACCACAGACGTACTGTACTTTTCATGCATCTAACACGCACATGTGTTTCTAGGCCTTTGCTAACTCTTTGATGACTAGCACGTCTCCTCCCAGAATCTATCGCTAGAGTGAGCCTTAACCAAAGGCAGCAGCAAATATATTCCAGGCAGGCAAAATCAGGTTAATTTCATTCAATTCGATAACTACAATGACTTGCATTTGTAAAGTTCTTAACTCTTTTTTAGTATGCTTTCACACAGATTTAATTTAACATCACCTCTGTCAAGTGGACTGGAACGGAAGTACTGTATCTCCATTTCACAAGGAAGAAAACAGAAGATCAAAGCAACTATGTGTTCTGCTCAAGATCATACATCAGATGGCCAGACGTCCCCAGTGGCCTCTCTGAAAAGCCATCTTCGCAGCCTTCTGGGTCCCGTCCAGGGTCACCTTGCAACCAACCGCCTCTGCCGTGCAGCTGTAGGGCCGGAGTCCTCCGACTCTCGCTTTGTCTTTAATCCACTTCCTCAGGCTCCCCGCGTGCTGCGTGGTGTCAGGCGCGGCCTTGGACACCAGCTCAGAGATGACTGGAAAAGTTGGACTTAATAAAAACAGAGGCCACAGTGACCTGTTCGCCCTCGGACTCCCGTATTGGACTCTCAAGGAGGTCACCTGTGAGTGGACCGCTCTGCATGGCCTCCCCACAGGGACAGCACCGCCGTAGGCGACACCCCCCGCCACCCAAAGCTGCCTCGGGAATCTGCAGCAAAGGGGGGCGGCGACCAAAACTTTCAAAGCCCTGCTTCTTCTCTTAAAAGTACTTTTAGGGTCTTTTTATTTACATTTTGCATTTTGGTACATACTGTTAGGGATCAGTCATTTTTAATGAACTCAGATGACCAAACCAGGCTTAAGAGTCTTCTCGACTTCTCTGCTTCTGACTCGACTCATGGTGTGACCATTTTCATTATAATCTCAAAGGAGTAAAGAAAAACATTGTAAAAAAAAAAAAAAACACCAACAAATACAACAACAACAACAAATCTTATTCCAAGCATTCCAGTAACTTTTCTTGTGTATGTACTTAGCTGTACTATAGTACCTGGTTTGTAGGAGATGGTTAAAAAGGCCAAAGATAAAATGTTTCTTCTTCTTTTTTCTTTTTTTGTCTGCGAAGTTGCTGTTTATTTATTTATTTGGCCTATTTGATGTATGTGTGAAACAATGTTGTCCCCAATAATAAACCAGAACTTTATTTTGCTGAGTTGTTCTAAAACAAACAAACAAACAAACAAACAGCAACAAAATGACAAGACAGCACAGAAGCTGGAATCAGACAAGGCATGTACTTGAATCTGACAGAATTAAACCCATGGCTTTAAACCCATCCCTTGCTTCTTATAGCTGTGAAACTGTGCGAGGTTAATTAACCTCTCTGAATCCCTGTTATTTTATCTACAAAATAGGGACCCTACCCCCATCACAAGGCAGTTGTGGGACATAAATGACATGATGTACCCAACTCAGTAAACCCAGTGACAGGGACATAATAGGAATTTCCCAGATGTCACCTCTCATTCCTGTCCCTGCCCTGATCCCCTGCCTTCCTCCTTGCTTCCTAGCCCAATATGCTTCAGACTAGAACAATTATATAACCCTGGAAGGAGACACATTTTTTAATGGACTTATTTTAAAGGCTGGTACACATTTCAGTGAATTTATCAGTAACGGAGTCAGAGAATTCAAGACCCAATAGGGTATTTCAGAGTCTAAATGCCAGATGTACTTCTAGGAGGCCAAAGCATGTGTGATTAGAGGTGGGAGCAGCTACTGACTTTCCCAAATAAAATCTAAGATACTGTGGTTTCGTTGAAGGCCTCCTGTGAGAAGTATTTTTCACTATAAAAATGCAGTTCTTTCTAGCAGGTTACAGTACTCTCAATGTGCTCCAAAAGAACTGGCAGTTTTATAGTTCATTGAACAGATCCATTTTGATATTAATTGGTGTTCTCTCCTCTTCTGCCTGCAGTGTTTGTATGCACAGTATACCCTTCAATAAAACATGCTTAACAACAGGGATCCAGCGCTAAGGCACTGGTGACAATGTTTAGTTAAAAGCATGCAGTTGGTTACAAGCACATAACATTACTGGGTGGTAAAATTTGAGACCATTTTGAAAAGCCAAAGGACTCGTATTATGGTTTCTCAAATCCAACTCCACTTCTCAATTCTTGGGAAAGCCTGTTGTTTCTCTGGTGCCTGAAGGTGGATGTTTTCATGGCTGTGCATACCACCCAGTAGACACAGTGTACTGTGACATCCACTGACACCATCTAAAGGGACTTTGCTAGTGTTGGTGACCTAGTCAACAGATATAATAGGCAAATTAGTATTTTTACTGTTTCTGATCACCATACTACATCATTCTTAATACAGCAGCAAAAATAACCCCAAAGAAGGGCGTCTAGGTGGCTCAGTCAGTTAGGCATGTGACTCTTGAATTCAGCTCAGGTCATGATCACAGGGTCATGGGATCGAGCCCCACATCAGGCTCTAAAATGAACATGGAGCCTGTTTAGAGTTCTCTCTCTCTCTCCCTTTTCCTCTCTCTCTCTCTCTCTCCGTATATATATATTTAAAACAACCCCAAAGGAAACAATTATATTAAGAAAAGAAACATAAGCCATCAATTGCTTTGTGGTTAAACCTTAACTTCTGCTTATGAACACTGACAAAGTTAATCAAGCTTTGTGCTTGACAGGACTTTAGGCCAGTTTGCCTAGGACAGCTGGGCCCAGAACTCCCTCTCTGTCACTGCCTGCTCCAGCTCCAGCCCACACCACACCCCATGTGCCTGACCACAAACATTCACTGCCATGAGTTACCTGTTATTGCCATATTTGAGCAGTTTATTAGGTTGTAGGACCTTCTTTGGCAATTTTTAGCACCCTTCTTTCTCTTTCCTAGTCACCTTTTCCAGTCTATGCATATAAAGGCTTTTACTCACCTACTCCTTCCCTGGGAAGCATCTAGCTGGGGCTCTGTGAGTCTTCTTATTACAGGAGAGCCTCCACCCCCAGTAAAGTATTTCCCTACTAACATATGTCCAGACTTTTTTTTTTCTTTGACAACAGTAATACTTGGCTAGTGCCTCCTTTCCTGATTCAAAATCTCGCATTGACAGCTTCGACAAATATAAGCACAAAAACAAACAGGCGCACTCACTCCCCTGGCTGCTGGGCTAATTCACTCTGATTCACCACCAGGCTCTAAGCTGTCTGAGAATAGAAACCATATCTTGAATTTCTTCTTCATTTTACCTCGGCATCTAGCACAAGGCCAAGTACAGAGTAGATATGCAATGTATGTCTCTTGAATGAATTAGCAAATTCCTTTCAATCAATGATATTTATTCACCATTGGTAACGTAGAGGCACTGTTCTTTGTGCCAGAGACGTGTCATAAACCGAACAAGAAAAGACTCTTCCCTGGTGGAGCTCATACTATAAATACAGTAAATAAAATCATATACCATATTAAATGAGATGTGCCAAGGGCCCAGGGGGACAGGATGAGAAGGATCAGGAGCTGGCACATAGGGATAGAATATTTGCCATTCTAAACAGGATAGTGTAGCAGCTGGGTGGTTCAGTGAGTTAAGCTTCTGATTTCGGCTCAGGTCATGATCTCACAGTTCATGAGTTGGAGCCCCACGTTGAGCTCTGTGCTGACAGCTGCAGAGCCTACTTGGGATTATCTGTCTCCCTCTCTCTCTCTGTCCCTCTCCTGCTTACTCTCTGTCTCTCTCTCTCAAAATAAATAAGTAAACATTTTTTAAATAAAAAATGAAATAAATAGGATAGTTAGGGTAGCCTGGAGGGAAAAGAGACAATTAAACAAAGACTGAAAGGAGGTGGCAAAGGTAGCTATCCAAAAATCTGGTAGAAGACTGTTCCAGAAAGGAGGCACAGCCAGTGCAGAGGCCCTAAGGCAAGAGCATCCCAACTGTATTTGAAGAACAGGAAGGAGACTGACTCATGAGGCTGAAGTTAAGTGGATGGCGAACGTAAGGGGTGAGATACCACAAAAGGGTAGACCACAGAAGGCTGCATAGATCATTGTAAGACATGGTTTTTACTCTGAATGAAATGGAGAGCCAGTGCAGGCTTTGTGCGGAGGAATGACATGATTTACTTGAATTTTCAAAGGACAACCCTGGCTGCTATGTTGAGAATAAACTAAAGGGAGAAAAGGCAGTAGCAGCAGGGAAACTACATAGACGGCTCTTGTAATAACCCAAACGAGATATGGTGGTGGCTCTGGCCAAGGTGATGGCTAGAGAGGTGCAGAAACATGGTTAGATTCTAGAGATAGTTTGAAGATAAAACAAGCATATTTTTGGATATTCACAGGCACCTATTAATATTTATATATAGGAACAGGTTATCACTGTAATGACACGCTTTTCCTTTGTATTCCAACTTGAGAAAGGGATAGCATGAATTGGCATAAAATCCTGGTTTTACCTATGAGAATATATTGAGCATGTAAATATCATCCAAGATATAAGTCAAGGTGGAAAGAAAAAATTTTTTAAAAGTTGAAAACTTCACTACTGAGCAATGCACTAAAAGCTCTAGGCATTTGGGCTGAGCCCAGCTTCCATGCTAGCAGCCAAATTAGTGGATTTCCCTAGGCAATCTCCTCCTTTGGATAGGGGTCTTAGCAGGATCCATATTTTAACTAACTGGAGCCTTAACTCTTCCTCTTCTAGTCTCTTGGTGGCCTCCCTTTCTTTGGGGTCCCTCAACATACTCTGAGAATTTATAATCCCTTATTTAGGGTTCAGGTATTGGCTTCATTTCCAAAGTTCTGTATAAAGGGAGCACCTATCTGGAAAATCCAGGTGCACATACATTTTTTAATATGTATCACAGACAATTGGAAATGCATTTGGGGAAATAGAGGAAGAGTTCAATGGAATGGCCATGTGAAAGGGGAGTATAGAAGGTTAAGCACTATAGAGAAAATGCCTTCTGTGATACATCTCTCCAAAAGCCCTTGCACACGGGCCATTCTGTGTCAGGCTCTACTTCATCCATGCTTGGACCTTTTTGGGATGCGAGGACCACTGGAGAGCAGCCTCCTGGAGTCTATTCATTCTGAGACAGTTCTTCAAGAAATAAGCAGACAAAAAATCTCCAGTTTTAAGATTTATGCTGGTGGGAAACAGTAATGCATTTCAATGAGGAATGATATATCCCAAAACATCATTTTTTTCATTATACTGAGGTACAAAGTTACTATATTTATTAGATTTTTTAAAAGTCATAAACCATTTAGAGCCATTATCTTACAGACAGATTTGGAAATGTCATACGAGGCTTCCATAGGTATAAATTAATACACAATCTTCACTTCAAGTGAAACCTTTAGGTTCCCCAGTGAGAAGCAAAGTCGTATTTTAACAGAACACCATGTAGATTTCAAAGTGTCTTAGTTTTTGCTCACTAGAATTGCAATTCTTCCCCAGAATAAAGCATAATTCTTTGACAATAGAGGGGCAGCAAGCACAGTCTCTCTGCATATTCTTCTATAATGTGTGAATACAAAATATTTCTACTTATATTCTTTAACCTAATCCTTGTGACAACTCTGTCATACAGGTTTCATTACTCCCATTTTACAGCTAAAGAAACTGAGGCTGAGCAATTTAAGTGACTTCCTCAAGAGTGCAAAAGAGATGGAATAGAACCCAAATATGTCAGACTCTGTATCAGTGTCATCAAGTTCTCTAAGGTAGTTCAGGTGTCCATAAATGTATTTTTGTAATACCTATCTAGCAATACATCATTTGATAGACTTCAACACATTTTCTATGCTACACCTGGGACCCAAGAGCCTCTACGAGAGGTAACAGGGTATCTTCCTCTTGTCCCTCCAGATTTACTCCCCTCCCTCTTCCACTCTGCACTGTTCCCAAGGACACTTACTTGTGTGGACTCCATCACCAGGCTCCATTGCCCCCTAGTTTTGGGTTTGGTCAAGGGGAAGGAAGGAAGAAAAGTGAGCTGGGCTGTTTATTCCTTTGGTTTCTTTCCTGCAGGGTCACCACAGATGGCCATCATCCTTCAAATAGAGACTACAGCTCCTGTCAGAAAACTCCCTGTGTTTCCAGATACTGATAATCTCTCTACCCTCTCTCTTTTTCAAGGTTAGGGATGGGAAAAGTACGAGGCAGTTACTAGCCCCAGGCTTCTACACTGCCCCTCATAATTTTCTACATCCTTGCCCCACTTTTCTAAATAATTCTTTTATTAAGCTCCCCCATAAATTATCCAATTTAAGTGTGCCATCTGTTGCCTGCTGAGACCCTAAATGACAGAGGGGGCTTCTTGGTGATTTTTCTGTCATAAAAGGAATTAGTGGCTAAATTCCTCTGGAAAATAATTCCTAAGCAAATGCTCCATTAATGAGAAAAAACTGGTGTTGAAACAAGATATGAAGACAAATGGAGTGCGGTAATATAAGCTTCACAAATGTAGGGGATCCTGCCAGGGTCTGAAGGATGGGATGTGGTAGTCATCTGTGAGATAGCAATCTCTAACAAGGGCAGACTCTACTGCATAGGTTGGCCTCCTGACCATGTCCAGGACAAGTGGTCAATGTCTCCTATTCAGAGAAGTAGAGGACCACACAGTAATAATATTAAAATGAATAGTAATTATGCCAGCTTTCTCATGCACCTCATAACATAACTTATATACAGGGAATTTGAGGATCAGAGAGGTTAAGTAACTCAATCATGATCACACAGCTAGCAAGTATAAGAGCCAAAGTGTGGACCTATTTCTTCCTACTATGAAGCTCATTAGATTCCTCATTGAGGGGGTGCCTGGGTGGCTCAGTCAGTTAAGCATCTGACTTCGGCTCAGGTCATGATCTCACGGTTCATGGGTTCGAGCCCCGCGTCGGGCTCTGTGCTGACAGCCCAGAGCCTGGAGCCTGCTTCAGATTCTGTGTCTCCCTCTCTCTCTGACTCTCCACTGTTCATTCTGTCTTTCTCTTTCAGAAATAAATAAAAAAAATTAAAAAAAAAAGATTCCTCATTGAGATCGAGCACATCCCAGAACTCTTGTTTCACAGCTTGACTCTTATATAAAACTTGTTTCTGACACTGCTTCCCACTCTGGTTGGGCTTCTGGCCCACATTTGCTACTTCCATTTCCCTTACCTTACAATAGAGCTTTGGTTCTCCATTTCCATCATTAGAGCAATGATTAGTCCATCAATCCACCATTTTCTTCACTGGACACACTCTTCTCACTCGACACACTCTTCTCACTCAGATGGGTTCTACAATGGCTCTGAAATACAGTATCTGCTTCCTATTGGTTTTGTTTTGGTTTCTGTTTGGTTTTTCCCAAGCCAACATTGTTAAAACCAAAACTTCTGTTGCACACAGGTTGTATCCTTTAAATTTTTTTTTTAATGTTTATTTTTTATTTTTAAGAGAAAGAGAGAGAGAGAAAACAGACAGAGAGTGAGAGAGAGCATGAGTGGGGGAAGGGTAAAGGGTGGGGTTGGACAGAGGATCCAAAGCAGGCTCCATGCTGACAGCAGAGAGCTGGATGCAGTGTTCAAATGACCAGCCATAGATCAGGGCCTGAGCCAAAGTCAGGCACTCAACCGACTGAGCCACCCAGGCACCCCAAAAGTTGTATTCTTTAAAAATTCATTTTCTTTCCAGTAATTGTCCAGAAAAGAATTACATCAAGGAAGAGTCCTCAATAACCAACAGCTTTCAATAGCAAAGGCTGAATCCCTTAAAAAGCCAAATTAGAAGGCCAGAAGTTAGCTGAACTCCTTAAAAACCACAAGCCCTGAAAGTTATGTGCAGTGGTTAAATCCCAGATTTTACAGAGTGTCAAAAATTTACAGAAGGGCTCATATAAGAAATAGGTAAATCTCAAAGCATTCAAATCCAAATTACCACATTTCTTACTAAACCTGCTCATCTCTGGAAAAGTACCATTGCCATTTTGTTCTGCATTCATTTTTTTGAAACTTTGAAATTATCACTAAAACTTTCAAAGTTGGTAAATAACAATTTTCTGATACTTGTCAAATAGGTTATAAGCTTCTTCTTCTTCTTCCTTTTTTTTTTTTTTTTACAAATAGTTTATTGTCAACGTGGTTTCCATATAACGCCCAGTGCTCATCCCCACAAGTGCCCTCCTCCATGCCCACCTCCCCTCTCCCCCCCACACCCATCAGTCCTCAGTTTGTTCTCAGCATTCAAGAGTCTCTCATGGTTTGCCTCTCTCCCTCTCCCTGACTATTTCCCCTCTTCTTCTCCCCCATGGTCCTCCATTAAGTTCCTCTTAATCCTCCTATAAGTGCAAACATATGGTATTTGTCCTTCTCTGCCTGACTTATTTCGCTCAGCATAACACCCTCAAGGTCCATCCATGTTGCTACACATGGCCAGATTTCATTCTTTCTCATTGCCATGTTCAAATCAAAACCACACTGAGATACCACCTCACGCCAGTCAGAGTGGCTAAAATGAGCAAATCAGAGAACTCTAGATGCTGGCGAGGATGTGGAGAAACGGGCACCCCCCTACACTGTTGGTGGGAATGTAAACTGGTGCAGCCCCTCTGGAAAACAGTGTGGAGGTTCCTCAGGAAACTAACAATAGAACTCCCCTATGACCCAGCAATAGCACTGCTAGGAATTTACCCAAGGGATACAGAAATGCTGATGCAGAGGCTATAAGCTTCTTACTGGGATGTAGAATCACTAGGACCTAGAAATTTGTAAGTGAATAATAAGCCCTAGCCTCCCAGCTAAATCATCATAAAGGACATTGTCTATCTTTATCTGGCTTATTTCACTTCCCACAGTGCCCTCCAAGTAGAGAAAGTAGAAAAGTAGTTTCCATGGGCTGAGGGTGGGGGAAATAAGGAGAGGCTGGTAAAGCGGTAAAAACGTTCGGCTGTAAGGTGGAATACAGTCTGAGGGTCTAATGTACAGCATACTGAATATAGTTGATAACACTGTATTGTGTAACTGGAATTTATTAAGAGAGTAGAACTTAAATGTAAAAAAATAAAATAAAATAAAAGGATAAATCTGTGAGGTGATGAATGTATTCATTAACTAGATGGGAAAATTGTTTTACAATGAATGTGCATAAGAAAATCATCACAACATCAGTCTTAAATATCTTACAATCTTGTCCATCATACCTCAAGAAAACTGAGAAAAAGACACTGCTTCTGAGATTGCGTTCCTGCCCCAGAATTCGCAGGGGATATTAACATTAAAAGGGAAAAATACTTCCCAGGAGTTTAATGCAGGATTGTATTTTCTTCTTTTGATGATCATTTGGACATACACACAAGTTGTGTTTCCTTTCTTCGTGATTTGTCTGATAGAGAGTCATCTGTGGTGCTAATTGAAAGGATGAACTTCCAGACTCCACTCCAGGCCCTTAATCAGAATCCCTATTCTAATCCCAGTCCTCTGATAAAAGTGACATGAGCGCCTGAAAGTAAGAGGGCCCTTCTCCCCAAAAACTTCCTGTAATCATTTTCACTGAGAGCTCTGACCCCCTTGGCTGGCAAATCAAGCCCTAGAAAGTAGACATAAAACATCCCACCTTGATCCACACACCCATAGCTTGAAAGAGAAGTTGTACTCAAGAAGTCATTATTAACAACAGCATCTTCCTCTGTCTCTAGCTTTATCCTCTCCCCAGCTTTCATACCTGTGAACTCACTTGATCCTCAAAATAACCTTGGCTGCCTAAGAGACGTTTGCATTTATTGTTTTCTCACTGAGGATTAGCTGCCAATGTCAGAGGAGAAGACAGAAGTCACCCACAGTCAAAATTACCTTGGGAAACTCACTTGAAGAAGACATTTTGTTGAAGACATACCATCTTTCTAAAAGTGTGACACCACATTTAAAGAGGTGAAACCTCTAATTGGGCAGCTGGTTATGCTTAGGAGCCATGTGCTTGAGAAAATAGATATGTAGACATTTAATACTTACACCACATGTTAGCATCAACCACGTATGTATTTGTGAGTGTGTGTATTTCTGTACCAGAGTCATACTGCTCATAGTGGGCTATTCATACTATGTGTGGTGTGCCACAACTGAGAACCAGTGGAGACTTACACAATTCAGACCTCGTGTCCCATTTACTCCATGGTTGATGCTCACTGAGTGGGAATGCGGGTTGCAGCAACCCATGTTCTTTAAATCATTGTTCTTCCCCATGCTTCCTCACTCTTTCTCTCTGCAAAGTTCATAGAGTTACATATACAATACAATTCCACTATGTCTCTACATGTGAGGAATCTGATGCCATTAATGCCAAGTATTTAGCAGTTGCCCTCTTACCACCAGAGAGGAGGAGTGATCATTGCCACTAGGACCTCATCTTTATTGATCTAAAAAAAAAAAAAAAAAGAGGACTTAACACAGAAATACATTCCTATGTGCCATGCACATTGACATGGATGACTGTGCCATTTCCTCTTCATAGCAGCAAAATGAGAACAGTGTTATTACCACCATTTGAGAGAGGAGAAAATTGGGAATGCAGAAACATGAATAGTAAAACTAGGAGTGGAGTCAATGTCTCTCTAAACTCCTCACCATGGTGAATTGCTGAGCCTGGAGAGCCTCCTAGAAACATACTATAGAATATCTACTAACCTCCAGGCCACTGCCTCACAAGGTGAGAATGGTTCCAGAACTGCCAGTCAGCCAGCTAAGATGATTTCCATCACTATCCAGTGGTACAAGTCCCTCACTAAATGCTGGGAGATTCTCCAGCCCAATAGCCATCTCCCTACAGTTACCCTTACTGTGAGGCATTTAAAAATCATGCTCTTCTCCTATAAGAGAAGAAATGGAAAATTGTCTCACCACGTCCCTCCTTCAGAGAAGTCTCCATAACTGTGTACACACTGAAGTTCATAAACAAATTCATAAGTAAACCAGTTTTGCACAGTGTGTATGTACTGCACAATTCATAAATGGCATTTTGACAAAGTGCCAAGTTTCCAGTGCTTCTCATTTTATTCCTGTGACAAAACTAAGCTATGCTCAGTTCCTTCTGATGTATTACTCCCATGAATAAAAGATGTTCCTTGACACTAATTCAGCCTGCCTCTTTGACTGCCCATCATGCCCTCTGCATTTGTCTAGAGAGTGTGTGAGTTTCAGAGGAGATATGGTTCCCCACCCTGAACTCCCTATCGATTGCACAGTACAGGGGTGCTTTATTAAGCGGTTGGCATCACCTGGTAATGCGGCATCCCGGGTACCAGTAAATGGCTATAGATTTGGTGGAGGGTGGGGCAGGGACTGGAGCGTTTGGCATTAGGGGATTCTGGCTCTCTCTCACACTTAAAGCACCAAAAGAGTCTCTAAGAATAGTTATGCTACTGAATAAAGAACATCCATGTGAATAAGAGAAATCCACAACTCCTTGTAAGAAGATGATTTCCCAAAACTTGCTAATTAACCAGTTCGCAAAGGGAGATGGTCACCAACTTGATCCCTCTGTTTCCCCTACTAAAGTTCAAAATAAAAAGTGGAAAGATAACTGGATTGAAGAGTCAGGATACTTGGGCTTCTACTCAAAACTGCCTCTAGCTGTGTGTGGGGGCCAATATACTTCATGTCTCTAGTCCTTGGTTTCCTGTTTATAATAGATGGGCATATGAAATAATTTTTGAGTAGTCACACAGCTCTATGATTTATGTCCTCTCCCGGGCTTCATCTTTATTCTGTTCTTAAAAACATCCTTGTTAATATGGTACTAGGGGTCAAATGAAACTACAGTAAAATACTTTTGGTTCAAGGCATATAATCTCTTCAACAGCATAGATTTCAAATTGTTGAATTTCCAACTATATTGAAAATACACTTAAAAATCCTTCCAATCACTACTGTGGATAAACTGTGGTCATGGTTTGGGTATTGATCATTAGGGTCAGCCAGAGAATCAATCAATCAGGTGAGAAATACTTAAGTATACAGAATTGTGCTAATTTTCACGTTGTGAAAACGTGTTTTAAAACTGGAACTTTGTTGATTTTCATCCATTGCCCTAAAGACAGTCTTGGGAATAGAGTAGGAAATCTGTGGTGTCATCACATTGGAGGATACTTACCTTCAAAAGGTAACTCTATTCCCTCTCACACATCTTCTTCATCTCATAATTATTTCCTGTTTATTCCCCCTCAATTTATGGCCAATTTACCAAAAAATTCACTCACAAGATAATATTTTTTTCAAGATGGCAGAACTGCCAAGTCACATAAGCAAGACTTAAAATGGCCTGGCCCAGCAACTAGTCCCATGCTGAGCTAAGAATGTGCACTCACTGAATCCTGATCAGTTGATTGATTGATCTAGTGCTGAGGATCTGCCTTTCATTCCTATCCCGCTGTGCTGAAAGGCTAAGCACTTGATGTTTCCCATTTAAATGGTCTGTGCCTCTATCCCCCCAGTGGTAAAATCCAGGTGACAGCATTTGCCTCTAACACACTCCCCAAAATTTTGCAGGAACTGATGGGATCATGCCTGTAAACTGTTCTGAGTTCTTCAGAAAAATCCATACCACTCACAAAAGACCATGTGATTAAGAGGTATTTATGCATGCAATGGATGGCGGTGGTTCCCAGGGATAACCTCAGGAAATTGGAGAGCCAAACACGCACACAAGCAAGAGTACACCAGAGGAGGTTCATGCATAATGGATTTCTGACCAGCCATGAATAATACATTGTTCAAATTTTAAAATGCAATAAGTAAACTACTAGGTGCTATTAGTGTTATGTACATAAATATTTTAAAAGCTCCATGTAAATATCCCATAGTCACTTCACTTAATTGTGATCAAAGGAACCTATGTCCTCAAATCTACACTAAGCCAATGAAGGTGGTTTGGGAAAATGTAGGGCTGAATGAATTGAAGAGTAATTGCAAGCCCGTCTTAGAGAATCTCAGATCAATTGTACTTTCTTAGTCTACCACTGATTGGGATGACTGCAAAAGAAACTGACTACATTTAAATATTTTCAAAAGAAAGAAGAAAGATTATAAAAAAGAAGAGGGCTAATTATATCAATTCAGACTCTTCAGCATAGTTTAAACTACTAAAGCAAGTAGCTGAAAAGTGGAAAAATGTAACTGTAGACCTTTATAAAGAGTCCAGCAGTTCCCAGAGAGTAGTCAATCAGAGAATGCAAGGTGACACAGCTCCCATAGGTCACCAAGAGGAGACATGGGATTGATGAATTCATCTAAGGCCTTGGTATCATCAACATCATGCTCAGAAACTTAGCTGTTACTGTTCCAGAGACGATCCTACTCCAGGTTAGGTTAGGTCTCAGGCTAACAAAACTCCAAAGAAACTACTGTATACAACCAAAATGACAACATATGATTTTTTGATGAGAAATGTAACTAGCAAGCAGATTGGACATATGCATTGGCCTAACCAGGACAGTCTACCCTTGTATGAAAAGTCAGAATATTAGAAAGTTTCTTGATGATCTAGCATAGGGAACTTTTTTTTAAAAGGCCAGAGAGTAAACATTTTATCCTTTGTGGGCCATACATTCTGTGTTGTAGCCACTCAGCTACAAGCCAAGTTTGGCCTGCAGGCCATAGTTGGCTGACTCTTACCTAGAATAGAGGAAGTTGACTATGTGACCTAATACTAAAGACTCAAATAGTTTCCTTATTTTATTTTATTTTTATGTCTTTATTTTATTTTGAGAGAGAGAAACAGAGAGTGAGTCGGGGAGGGGAAGAGGGAGAGAGAGAGAGAAGGAGGCTCCAGGCTCTGAGCTGCCAGCACAGAGCCCAACATGGGGCTTGAACCCACTGACTGTGAGATCATGACCTGAGCCAAAGTCGGACGCCTAACCGACTGAGCCACCCATGCTCCCCAAGACTCAAATAGTTTTCTATAGGAATATTATTCACTTGAAAAAAGTTCAGATGGGCCCTGAGGTATTTCCCTCTTTCTCCCTTGTTTGAGATATATGTAGCTGGCAACTTCCTTTTGGAATGTTCTATTCTTTCTTTAGCAATATTAGTACTTCTCATCTTGTAATTAAATTAAATAAGGAACACAAACTCTTTTAATCTTATAAATAAAATTTAAAAACAATGTAAACAATAAGAAATAGCTATGAAAAAAAAAAGAAATAGCTATGAATTTCTTAACAATGAATAATACCTGGACCCTTTATAAAACCATCCATAGGAAAATACCAAGGGCCTCAACTGCAATCCAAGAAGCATTAGCTCAGGCTTCATTTATTTTTACTGGGGTTCAGACAACTCATTTATTCTCATTTTACTGTGGCCCACGTGCTAGGGAAACTCCTCCATGGTCTTCCATCCTCCATATGTCACAGCAACACACTTGTGGTCCTAAAGACAGAACTCAGTGGATGACAGACTACATCAGGCTTTTGTTTTGTTTTGGTTTTGGCTGCAGAAATAGGGTGACTGCTAGATCATGCCTGTCCAGACTTCCTGGGATTCAACTTCCCCTTGCACTTGGGTCCTTGGCATTGTGCTGCTTCTCAGGACTTCAGAGCTGACAATGTGCTTTAACCCCTATTTCTCCACTGCTCTAGCTTCTGTCATTACTGAGGCACTCCATCTGCTCCCTCAACTTTCTCCAAGCCAAATGGAAGAAAGCTTTTTCCCTCTTTTGACATGACACTACTCTCATCCCTGGAGTCTGCAAATAAGTCACAGATGCTCTGAAATCGTATACCAGATTTTGTTTATGTAGTTGCACAGGTACATTTTTCTCAGGAAAAGACACGTGGCTTTCCACAAATTCTCAAAGAGGTCACTGACTGCTGAAAAAATGGAACCAATGATCACATAGTAATTGATTAAAGTGGAATGCATCCAATACAGATTTAGTCATGCAAATCCAACTGTACACACTTAGCCGAAAGAGACATCCGGAGAGAAATCACAATTTAAATAATGCAGGCAAATCCATCTGCCTTTGTACTCAATGAGCACATAACTGAGGTTGAGCCTGAGATGTGGACCTAAATCTGCAGTCCTTGATTGGGAATAAATGCTCAACGAAACTGTAATATTTCTTCTAAGAACTACAAGAAGTGCATTAAAGAACATTATTCAAGAAAGATATTCTCTCTGAGACCATGTTCACGACAGTCCTGGAAAAAGAAAAATAATATATACCTCCTCTCAGAAGAGTGTATATCCCTCCTTCCCCCTCCCTAGACTCTTTTATTTCCTTCTCCCTTCCCACTGCCATGCCAACACCCTCCTCTTCTACTGCCTCATTAGAAATACTGCCTTTGAACGAAGTCTGGGCAGCTCAGTCGGTTATGTGTGGATCTCAGGGTCGTGCTTTCAAGCCCAGTGTTGGGCTCTGCTCTGAGCATGAAGCTTACTTATAAAAACAAAAAAACAAAAAACCTCTCTTTAGAATTCCATAGAAGACATGGTTCACATCACTCCTGACTGGAATATATGCAATGATTTTACAGTTTTCAGACTCAGGATTAATTTATAAACTAGAGCAAACATGTTGGAAGGGAGACAAGATAGGATGGAAAGACAGGTAGCCTAAATGTGCATGTCAGCTCAAGCTCTCCATCAGCTTGGAGAATCACCAACACTTCCCCATACAATGGAGTCTTCACAGAACCCAAAGCATCCATTCAGGCAAAGCCCAGGGCTCCCACAGCCAACTCAGAAATAGCGCGATAGCACTTGGCAGACTAGCAATGGTGAGGTTCTAGAGGGAATAAATACTCTGGAATCTCTCTTCCCAGAGTCATGTCAAGTTTTTAGAGAGAAGCCACTGATATTATTATATGTATAATTTGAAATAGCCTAGAATCCAAATTTTTCCATCCTCAAAGCTAAATCCGGTTCTTATCTCTTCCTGTAGCCTTTCCTGAAACTTCTAGCCCAAACTATTTTCCCCATTCTCTGAACTCCACCAGCAGAGAAAATTGGAAGCACACAGAAGTATTGTTCTCCAATGAAATAGAAAATTAAATGGTGCTTGTTTAGGACAATCCAGTGGATTACAAAGGCAAAACAATGTCCTCTACTACCAAATTTCACTAATCCTCACATCTTACCTTCTGACCTGAGAAATAGAGAACCGAATGAAAGGTCAGTTGGTAAAGAAATACACAGAGACCCTGTCTGCTGCTCTGTTGATAAAACACACTAATGCCATTTCAGAGCAAAAAAGGCAGGGATATAAATCTCTTTTTAAAAATTACATATATAACATATATATATATATATATATATATTTAACAAAAGATAACAAATATGCATGTAGGATGACAGAGGGGTGAATCAGAATGCTCTGTGGACCTAGGAAGATACTCTCCAGCACTAAGAGGAGGAGACATCCTGCTACCCTAATGGGTGGGGTGCAAACAGGGCAAGAGGCAAAGAGGTGGACTTGCTGGGAGGGTCTAGTCGTACAGCACAAGGCAACCCCAACCACTCACTCCAGTGATGGAAGACTGAAACAACCAGGAACAGCAATCAGAGTCACTACAGGGGGCAGGAAGTGGGCCTTACCAATATGACTTCAGCTGCGGAAGTGGAACACGTAAGGGCATAGCTAGACTAAGAAGGGAGATGGACCCCAGGGTCTTGGCACCAGAGGCAACATTAGTGAGGCCACAGAGAAGAGCGTGAGTATCTCAGCCTCCCTCCCAGATGTGGCCAGGGGAGCTGGAGGCAGAGTCTTTTACCTCTGGGATCTAGTGTAATGTTGGGCTCATAGTAAATGCTTAATAAATATTTGAGGAAGGATGGGAGGGAAGAAGAGAGGGAGTTTGGCTGATGGGAGCTCAAAATTAAATAGTCTGAATGTTCATAACAGTTACCCGTAAGCTCTTATTTGTCCTTCCCACACCTGCCTCAGACCTAGAAATGCCTATTACACTGCCACAGAAACACAGATAATCATAGGACCAAAAGAATTCTATCTGGGGAAATAAATACCAAAATAATCAATAAATACCTTCTTAGTACATGTAGCCATTAAAGCGAAATAACTATGCGATGTGGAAAATTCAGGCATAATAAACAGCGGGGAAATTGAGGATCTTTGAATCAGCCCATGATGACTCATATAGTTTTAGGAAAAATCTCTCTCCATCCGGGGGACAGTCAGCCTGTTTGCAAGCAGTCTTTTCAAGCCTCTTAGACTGGAAAGAGAAGCATGCATTGAATTATGTCACATGAGTCACCTGAGTGAGTTGTTTTCTTTTTTTCCAGTGGGAGCCTTTCAAATGCTAAAACCAATCCATTAGTGTTTACAAGGTGAAAGGATAGGAAGTTCAATAAAGAGCTAATCACCTCCCCTGCACCACCACAAACACCTCACTCCTCTCACCACTGTCCTTGAGAGCATGGTGTTAGGTTGGTTGGTATGTATATTTTCAGACCTCTATCGTCATCTAAATGCACTCGTGCATATTTATACATATTTATGGCTTTAGTCACTTGGTTTTCCCTAAGTAGACTCATACTCTTAATAGGAAATGTGCTTTTTTCATCAAACCATAGAACATAAACAACCTTACAGTATAGACTATAATCCTTTATCTTTTCTTCTAATCATGTATGTGCCATGTAAAAAGACACAGTTTTACATAAATGGTATCACAGCATGTACGTAGTTGTATACAACCCTGCTTCTCATTTGTTCCTTTTTTTTTTTTTTAATCCTCGTCTCTTCCTTTTTGTCTTCTCCCTTACCCCAACACCATTCACAAAGACATTCCCCACTCTTCCCTGGTTCAAGGAAGAAATACTTAGTGGGTGGAAAGTGGGCTTTCATGTCCAGTTTGCTTTTATTACTTCAATCCTGGAACTAAAGGCCAGGTCCAAAGGATGCCTGTCAGGCACGGACAAAGTCACACGCAGTCTCTGATCCTGTGAGTCGTGAAGACCTTGGTCACTGCCCACATCAGCAGGGACAGACCTGTGAACAAAGAATTCAAGTTCAAGGTCAAGTTCCATAGAGTAGTCCAGCATTAGCATTAGGACACACTCTAGGTTCCAAAGGAAGCTGGAAACCAACTGATGAGATGTAAGTAATAAGGTACCATCAAAAGGAAGGTATTCCACAGACAGGGCCTGTGGTCTCCAACGAAAAAGAAAGGTTATTGGCCCAAAATACTGAAAGTTCTGTTTAAAAGACATGTTGGAGCCAGCATCACTCTGATTCCCAAGCCAGACAGAGATCCAGCTAAAAAAGAGAACTACAGGCCAATATCCTTGATGAATACGGATGCAAAAATCCTCAACAATATACTTGCAAATCGAATTCAACAGCACATAAAAAGAATTATCCACCAAGATCAAGTGGGATTCATTCCTGGGTTACAGGGCTGGTTCAATATTCGCAAATCAATCAATGTGATACATCACATCAACAAAAGAAAAGATAAAAACCATATGATCCTGTCGATAGATGCAGAAAAACATTTGACAAAATACAGCATCCCTTCTTAATAAAGACTCTAGAGAAAGTTGGGATAGAAGGAACTTACTTAAACATCATAAAAGCCATCTATGACAAGCCTTCAGCTAACATCATCCTCAACGGGGAAAAACTGAGAGCTTTCCCCCTGAGATCAGGAAGATGACAGGGATGTCCACTCTCACCACTGTTGTTTAACATAGTGCTGGAAGTCCTAGCATCAGCCATCAGACAACAAAAGGAAAT